>NW_026117316.1:0-45421 GCF_001640805.2 Lates calcarifer | reverse complement strand
GTCAGTCTCCGTCCACAGGAGACCAGATTTAATATTTAATACCTCTTTAATATTGACTGATTATTATTTGGAGAAAACTAAATTCAGTTGTTTTCAGACTTGAGGAGTTGCAGATCAACGACATGTTAAAGGTAAATTCGCTGTATTCATATAAAGGTTTTCTACACATATTGATCACTGAGACTCCATCAGGGTCATTTTGAGGTTCAGTATCTTGCTCAAGGGCACGACGAGGAGCCGGGGATCGAACCCACCCCTGATTAGTGTACAACCTGCAACTTGAATGTCTCACAAATGACGTCAACAAATCGCAGATACAGTTGCATAAACAGGTCATAAATCTGACAGTTACTGTCATGATTGATTGATCTGCTGATTATTAATCATCAGAAACGAACCGCAGGTACCGAGAGGTAAGGTTTTATATTTCTACCTTTAAAATAACAAACGATGAACTGATTTTCTGTTGAATGATCAATTAAAATCATCCCAGCTCTGCAGCTCTGGTCAGAGGTCTGGATTAGTGAACCTGGTCTAGATTAGATCAGGAGATGATGGTCTTTGTTTTACGATGTCGTTCCATTGATCATCTCCCTGCAGATTAATAAGCCTGAAGTAATATTTAATAAAATATTATCATCCTCTGATGATAGAGGAGGACTTCAGCTTTAAAACACTAACTGAACCAACAGATCCTCACGTCTGAGGAGCTGAAACACCGAATCTTTAGTATTTTTGATTGAAAATTGATCAATCATCAAACTAATTTTCTGTCTATCACCTAATGTAAATGAAAGAAGAACAACGGAGCAGTGATGTTATTACAGTTTATCTGACTGCTTTATCTATCAGCTTATCTCCAGTCAGGTCTGCACACGTCCAGCTGATTTCACTCACAGTGACTGAACAGACCTACACCTGTAGTTTTTTCTACCAGACCTCAGAGACCTCCTGTAAGGACCAGCACAGGTCCAACCAGCCTAAACCAGACCAGAGGACTAATCCTGAACCAGAAGAAGTGGAAATAGCTGAGGAGGAGTGAAGGGTCTTTAAAGTCATTTCTACCTGAAACAACAGATTGATCAGCAGAAAAACAATCTGATTTATTCAGATTATAATAAATCTATAACTCTCTGGTTCCAGTTTCTCATTTGTGAAACTTTGCTGCTTTTTTTTCTCTAAAGTGAAAATAAATTAAATATATTTTGATTTGTGGCGTCACGTACGTGGAACATACAGACTCAGCATCATGTCTCTGAGTCATGCTCTCACACTGATGTTTCATAAAAACACAAGACTTTTCTCTTTGACAGACAGACAGTGAATAACATGTTGTCGCATGTTTTTAATTCTCCAGGAGTGAAAGTGATCAGACACTCACCGGTGTACTCGACCTCCACGTCAGCGAGGGCCTTCAGCGTGTTCTCGAAGGTGACGCCGTCGAGGTCGAGCGCTCCGACGCGGTCATAAACCATCTTGGTGTTGGCGATGAGCTCGTCGGAAAGCTGCTGGATCTGCTCAGGGCTCAGGTCCCAACGCAGTCGGTTCTCAGAGCAGACCGGAACCGGGCTGCCAAACACCACCTCACCTGATGGACGACAAGGACGACAGGACAGGTGAGGACGTCACAGGACATCATGAGATACTCCACTTTAATTAACACCTTAGTGTATGTTCAAATGTTTTTACTGTAGATCTCTCTGTCAAGATAAAACAAGATGTTATGAGACAGGACAGGTCTCTGTAAATCACTCTGTTACAGGTAAAAGTCCTGCTCTGTCCTTACCAACAGTCAGAGCTCAACTTTTCTATGTCACATGAATGAAAACCATCTGCTTCTTCTTCATACAATGTCAGAAAACTGTGAAAATTCCTGTTATCATCTCCTACATCTCCGACTCGTCTTGTCTAAAACCCAAATGTATTCAGTTTATTCTCATATGTGAGAAAAAAACATCAAATTCTCAATATTTGGACATAACAAGTGAAAACATCAAACTGTTTACTGTTTAAAGCTGGAGTTCCTGGCTCTGTGAGAAGCTCTCATCTTACAAACTTCGTTCAAATATCTGCTAAATTTAAAAGTGACTCACTGGACTAAACAAACCCTGAAACAACACGTGACAACACCAGACAGAACTTTTATCTAACTTTATCTAAACCCGTGTTTTCTGGAGAATCAGCCAAGTGCCGGACTCATCAGCAGATCAGGACCGTTTGGAAAAGGTTTTCAGTCTTGTTGAAAGAGATGATGCCAGTTTGCTTTCTCACCAAAAACAGTGACAGAGTGAAGGAGGGCTGTTTGGGGATCAGCTGTTTCAGCCGATTTCATTAACAGATTATGGCGAATTAGATAAAATATTCAGTTTTGTTTTAAGCGTTTTAAAAAGGTTCAACGACGATGTGTTTTCTTTAAATTGACAGATTTTTAAACGGAGTTCGGCGCATTTTTTTTCTCATGCAGTTATGACAGGAGGCTCCGGGAGACACATCTGTCACCCAAGCTGTGTCTGTGGATGAAATTACAGCCTCCAGTCAGTCAGTTAGTTATTTAATTAGTCAGCTAGTTAGTTAGCAGGGTCGTTAGTCGGTTGGTAAGTTAGTTAGCTAGCTCAGTGAGTAAGCACAGCGAGCTAACATGCTACATAAACAGCAGAGAATAAAGTCAAAACTGCGGAAAAACGAGCCGCAGGTTTAACCCACACACCGGCTTTCTCCCGGCTGTTACCCACTAAACCGACAGACACGTTACCCCTCAGGTGAATTTGAATTACCTGGCTCAGGTGACTGTAGCCTGCAGCACAGCAGCTAGCTAACGTTAGCACTAAGACGCTAATTATCTATAAATGAACACAGAGACAAACGGAGAGAAAAAGCCGCCGCTCGCAGAAATAATTTCACTCTAACGTGTGTCCGTTACCTTAAAAACGAGAGGAGATGACTCACCTGTCGGCCCCATGTTTAATAGATCGTGTGCAGGTTCGTTAGTGTGGTTCACTGGTGGAGCTTCAGGGCTACAGCGGCTACAAAAGGAAAAAAAGTACTTCCGGTCACAGATTTCAAAAAAATCCTAACCGAGGATTAAAGCTAAAACGAACTGAAGATTTACAGTCAGAAGAAAACATTAAAGTACAAAGACACAGGGTTTTTCATTTTTAATTTTTATCATTGTGTATTATTTCACTCACTTACTTGCTCTACTTGCTGTTTAATTGTAATTTAAATATCTCATAGATTTCTAATGTGATTTATAGTGTATTGAACTGTAAATTCTCCATCTTCTTTTTAACACTGTGTTCCATTTATGAGTTTACCGCATTTTTAACGCAAAATCTCAATCTGAAAAGTAACCGGTAACTAAATCCGTAAAAAAGTACAGTATTATTCTGACTTTAAAGTAATGGAGTAGAGGTATCGTAAGATGGAAATACTAAAGTAAAGTACAAGTACCTCAGAATTGTACTTAAATACAATAATTGGGTCAATACGAAGTTACTAAGTACTTAGTTACTTTCCAGCCTGATTCTGAAGATGAATGTTTGACTAAACGTGTGATAGTATAAGTTTCATGTTTTCAGTCTTTTATTCTGAAGTCGTTTCCGGCTGCACTGACAGTTGTTGTTTTTTTTAAACTAACTTTATTTAAAACATCATTTGCTTGAGATCAGACTGGAAACGGTGAAGCTCATCTCCTCAGAAAAACACTTCCTGTTTCCTCTTGAACTGAACTTAATGAGGCTTTTATACATTTTTATATTTATTTAATAAATTGTATAAAACTTGCTGCTTCACAGAGAATCATTTTATTTCATTCAGATCAGAACTTTTTATTTCTTATCATCATGTAAAGGTCATAATGTCATTTATAAACAAATAATAAATAAATAGATAAATAACAACAACATAGTGATGAGAACACAGAGAACCAGAACCAGAACCAGAACCAGAACCAGGGGCAGTACCAGAAATGGGGTTTGACCCAAGACCAGCACTAGAACCAGGACTGTGACCAAATTCAGAATCAGGACCTTTAGATTAAAACGAGGACCAGAACTGAGACCAAGACTAGGTCAGGGTTCAGGACCAGGACCAGAACAAGGGGCAGGAAAATAATAACTGCTGCAGTTTTTATACTCGGACCAAAATACAAGTGGAAGTGGTCCTAAAACACACACACACACACACACACACAATAAAACAAAAAATAAATAAAGTGCAGCTGTGACTCAGCTGTTTAAACCTCAGCAGCTGTTTCTGTCATTATCATGTTCTGCTCTGATGGAAACGTCGCCCCCTGGTGGAGAACCTGATCAACACTAACAGCTGGTTCCAGGTGCTTCTCATCTAAACAAGCAAAAACATCCATAAATATAAACAAACTGAAAACAACAATAAGAAACATCAGTGTGGTGCAGGGTCAGAGGTTTCTACTCTGTGACTCTGTGACTTCCTGTTAGACTGCTGTAGAAATATAACGTATCTCATATAAAAAAGAATTCAGTCTCTTTGACAGGAGGATTTTTCCTGTTGGGATCCATCAGGATGGAAGATGATTCCTCACCGAGTCTCCTCCTCTTCCTCTGCTGCTGCCTACCTGGACTGAAAACCAAGAAACAAGCTGCTCAAGTCACAAACTGTTTTATGGATTTATGATTTAACCATTAAATCTAAAAGTAATAACCGTAATAGACAGTAATGTCTTCTGTTTTCATTCAGATAAGAGAGTCTATGTGAACTCTGTCAGACTGTGTGACAGCAGGTCGGTTGTTTTCCAGTGATTTGACTTAACAAACTTTATTCCACAGGATTACAAAGACATTATTCTGTCAGCACGAGGAAGTAACTGTTTTAAGATCTTAAAATACCCAAGACAAGATCACAAAACTTTACACAGTTCGTTTCAACATGAAATAATCCAACAAGTCCTCCGACCTGAACGGCCGCTTGTTCCTGCCCTCAGATACGTCCCATAAGA
Organism: Lates calcarifer; assembly: GCF_001640805.2. Taxonomy (NCBI): domain Eukaryota; kingdom Metazoa; phylum Chordata; class Actinopteri; family Centropomidae; genus Lates; species Lates calcarifer. The sequence goes on along the minus strand of NW_026117316.1, from coordinate 40,446 downwards.
GCGTACCCGAGGACAACGAACCGGAGCTACAGCTCTGTATAAGCTGTGGCACCAACAACGTATGTGGTTGTTTTTACTGGAGGACAGTCTCTCTGTGACTTACCATCAGTCTACACTGACTTCATCCTGATGGGCAGACATGTGACACAAACAGGCAAAAAATAAAAACAAGTAAAACGTCACATAAGAAAACTTTACCACTTTACTTCTCCCTCTCTTATAAAGAATTTAGAGAAACTTCTACACAGTTTAGACTTTAGATGAACAGAAAACTGTAATTCCTTTTCTATTATTCTTTGTAATGTTTTAAAAACCAATAAGCAGATCAGTCAGGGAGCGCTGAAGCTATTAAGAGCAGCAGGTGAGGATGGGGGAGGAGGGATGGGAGGGGGTGTTAGATCTCCAGCTCCATCTGCTGCTGCAGCCAAATCTGCAGTCCAGCACCACCACCGAAGAAGAAAGCAGCTTTAGCTTTAAACCATGACAGGGCTGATGTTTTGTACGAGGGTCATTGGGGTTCAGGCTACTTCTCTTCACACCACATTCACTGTCTGTAAAACACACTACTGACACCAAACCAGTGGACTTACCAAGTACTGGTTAACCCAGGAAAGGCTGGAACAGGTGACAAGACAGCTGGGTTAGCACGTTTAGTCCTCATGTGCTAACTACTTTACATTATATAAACCAACGAACGTATCACACAAAATCAGAGTCTACGCTCAGAACCTTTCACAGCAGGACAACATTAGCTTCTCATGTTAACGTTGCTCACTTCTCTCTACCTGTGGAGCTAATGTTGTGTATATCCTCATTTAGCATCATCACTGCTACCAGCTGCTGTAACATGCATCATGTTAGTTGATAGGTTCTCACAGGTTTCCAGCAGCTGCTTTAAACATTTCTGGGCCAGTTTCTGCTGTGACTTTAAAGTTTGTCCTAAGGGTGGAGAAAGAAGGTTGTACAGTCATTAAACTCTAAAACCTCAGCTATAATCCTTTGCCAACACACAAACAGAAATGTAGTTGTCCTTATTTTTACTCTTTCTAGTCCAACTCCAGGATGAAGGCACTGTAGGTGAGCAGACCATACATAGACAGGTACAAAGTATAATACTGTCTTAAAGTTCATCCTCTGGAGAGCAGGAATGTGATGAAGAAACCTGGACGGACAGACGGACAAAACAACCATCCCACAGCCCTGCCAAGCAAGACCACACTGAGAATATCTGACAAAATGAAGATACAGCAAGTCTAAAAGGCCTAAACCCAGAAACAGCAAATCACATCCAGAAACTGGAGCCGAGAACAGACCTCAACACTCAGGAAGGTGCTCAACATCTATGTGATCTATCTCTATGAGGAGAGGAGGAATCCGCTGTTAGAGTAATGCATTGGTGTGCTTATTATACTGAGCTGGAGTCAGGGTGTAATTAGCGTAGTTTAGCATAGTGACTGGAAGCAGGGGGAAACTGTTAGCCTAGCTCTGTACAAAGATCAAGAATACAGACAGCAACACCTCTGATCTCAGATTATGATGCATGTCATTGTTTAATTTCTACACAAAGAGAAAAGCACAGATGACAAAACAACAATCCACCTGCTGAGGAAGACTGTGTGATGTGATTGAAAGCTCCAGAACAGCTACTGTGGTGAGACTGTTTTTGACAGCAGCTGTTTTCAACGTCAAGAAAGAAAATCTCTCCAAACTGTTGTGTTTGTTTCCAGATTATTGATTTAAACAAACACACAAATAGAAACTTTAGCTCATCTCATCAGTTTTTCTTTTCGAAGGTTTTGGGGTTTTCGTCTCAGTTTCATTGTGGAGAAAGGTCAATAAATATTTTAAGCCATAGTTTTCATAATAGATAATCTGTCTGTCATGGATGGTGTGATGTGACTGGTCAGATGTGAAACCATCATCTAAAGTTTTCTCTTACTTCTGTCTTCAGATGTGGTCGTATGAAATCCAAACATGTCTAAAGGTAGAAGTGTTGATTTCTGACTTTGTTTAAATGACTCAGAGTTCTTTAAGGTGGACTAGTTAGTCGTGGCAGATACGTACCGGCCGTTCGTCACTCGGCTGTGATGGAGCTGTTTTAGATGATGATGCTGCCGTTGATGAGCTTGGTAAACTTTTAGCTTCAGACTGAGCAACCGGCGACACCGGAGTCACCAGAGCTTTATTCTTCACCAGGTTGGACAAGACTGAAGAGAAGAACAGGAATATTTAATCTGATTTTTAACAAGGTTTTATGCTGGACTGGTGTGTTACTAACTACACTGGTCTGTACCTTCTCTGGTGAGGTTCTCGGCGGCGCTCATGGCCTTCCCACTGAGATTGCTCACCATGTTGTCCACCGTGGCCTCATGGCGGAGGAAGACGGGCCGAACCACTTTGTTGTAGATGACCTGGGAGCCGTTCCATGACATCGGGGCCATGCACCACAACAGGAAGAGACACTGGAACCACAGAGGATAGACCAACAGAGGGACGTTTGTTTAGTTTTATTGTCCTCCAACATCCAGGACAGAACAAACATTTAAATAAAATCGAAGTGAGAATATCAATGCTGTGAGGCTGTGACACAGGTTCTATGTTTTCTCACCTTAAAAGCGTAGTAAAATGGAAACCAGTAGAGGAAAATATCGGAGAAGAACTCGCCCAAGCTGAAGACGCCATACACCACCCAGTACGTCAGCCATTTTGTGTCGTCTTCTTTGCTTGGACTTTCGATGGCTTTGATTCTGCAGATACAAGTGGAAATGACCAGAGACCCTGTTTACACCTGGATTTAACCCGTGACCTGCATAATAACATCTGAACACCTAGCGTCTGTTCTCTCTGTTTTTAATTTGGATCTCAACGTGCAGAGGTTAAAGGAAGTGATGCAGGAAACAATCAGGAGTCGTTGTTGGATTTTTTGACAACTGTGACTGATTTCAGTGCATCCTCCATTCAGAATTAACAGTGATTCAACTGTTGAAATCATCCAAACCTACTTATAGGTGGGAACAATGTTTAATGACAGACGCTGATCTACTGAAAACACCAGTGTGACCTGCTATCTAACTTTAGACAAGATCTCAACAAACTCAACATTAAACCACTGACAGATGAAGTGAATAACATCTGGTTACAGTCCAGTGTTCTGCAGGGAAACACTCCTCCTTCATTCATCTGGATTTTACTTTGACATTTACCGCCCACCTAAACATTGCTGTAACTCCCCAGATCCCAATCTGATTCAGTATCTGAGGAGCCTGCCTTATTATGTATAGGTCCCTCTTGTGTTGCCCAAACAGCTCTGACCAGTAGGGGCATGGATGCAGGACCTCTGGCGGTGTCCTGTGGTGTCTGGCACTTGGACATTGGCAGTGGTTCCTGTGGGTCCTGTGGGTGCAGGGCTCCATGGATCTAGTTTGTTCCGGATCATCCCACAGATGCTGGTTTAGATGCTGGATCAGATCGGGATCCAGATGAATGAAGGAGCCAGGGTTTCCCTGCAGAACATTGGACTGTAACCAGATATTATTCACGTCATCTGTCAGTGGTTTAATGTTGTCTCTGTGAAGGAGGGAACTGCAACAAGCAGAGCACTGTCAAAATAAGAAACACTCACGAATAATAAGCTGGATAGACGAAACCGATCAGGTTGCAGAGCAGGGAGGCACCATATCCATACACCAGGTAGAGTCCAGTCACTGAGACGGCACCTGACGACAGACACATTTAAAAACATGTTATAAAGCACAGCTGAAGTAAACAGACAGCTCAGGTGTTTTCCAGTAGAATTATGTTTTAAGACGAGACTTAAAAGATGACAAGGATTCAGATAGGATTATTTCCTCAGAGCCTCAGGTCCTAAAGACTCTGTTGCCTTTAGTTTTCAGCCTGGTCTCTGGAACAGTCAGGAGATCTCTGCCTGAGGATCTCCAGGTTCATTAAAGAACTAAAATATAATCAGGAGCCATGAAGAGTCTTAGAGGCGATCAACAAGATCTTAAAATCAACAGGGAGTCAGCGTAAAGCGGCTGAAACAGGTGTGATGTGGTTGTTCCTCTTAGTTCCAGTTAGAAGACGAGATCTGAACAGTCTGTGGTCGATTCAGACGTTTTTGGTTGAGATGAAAACATGTACTGTTTCTGCATCTCTAGAATTTAAAATCTTCTTTTTGAAATATTTCCAAGGTGATAAAAACAAATTTAGACAAGCTGTGTGATGAATGATTAAAACAGTGCCATCAAACATGGATGTGGACAGACTTTAAGAAGAAGGTTGAGAAACAAACACTGTGTGATAAATGACTGATTCTCCTGCAGATATTCAGATGTCACCTGTCAGATCCAGACAGGAAGTTGAGTAAAAAACGTGTCCTACCTCTGATCAGCTTATGTTGCTGTTCACTCATGGAGGCCGCTCTGCTCTGCTGTCGCTCTCTGACGATAATCTGCTTTAACTTCGCTGCACAGGCTGAGGGACACTGTGCACCAGGCACTACACTGACATCATGTCCTGCCTCAGTGTGTGTGTGTGTGTTACTGATCCACTGTATGAGCATCAGTGTGGTATGAATAGACTGCTGTTCCCTGCTCAGTTAAACTCCTCTGCTGTAACAAACTGATTCTACTGCAGGACTGCGAGGTTTCATCGATACTTAGTTTATTTATCTTCATATTTTTTATATATTCAAGCTCTGACTGCCATAAAATATCAGCCATAATCAATTAACATTAGTTTTGTGAAACTACTGATTGGTAAATCAACCAGAGAATTACTACAAAACCAGAGTCTGATAAAACCGAACAGAAACTGTTGTTTGGATAAAAGCCAAAGTGCAACAGACTGAGTGAATAAACTCTGGTGTGAAGCATGAAGGCAGGAAACATCAGATTTGTGTGAAGCAATGAGGAGGCTTGACTTTCCTCATATTAACAAACAGAAACAAACAAAGGCTGCAGTCGAAATGAAGATTCCAAACTGAGGTAAATGACCTGAAGAGTCAGCCACGATCAGAGCTGGTCCAGGTCTCTACATGTTCAGGATGGGAGCTAATGTCATCCCACAATTCTTTGCAGGATGACATTAGTTGGTTGGTTGGTTTAAAAAACGCCTGGCTGTTATTACAGATCTCCATCCTCTCTGTCCAACCTGGAGGACAGGACACGCCCACTGATGATGTCACAGTTCACACCTGGAAACCTGATGTTTTTTGGTTCCAGTTAGAAACTGACTTTCCAGGTTCACAACCAGTTTATTTTCAGTTGAAATGATCTGATCAGATCTGTCAGTTTATTAGGAACACCCAGCAGTAAATCCTCCTTTATACAGTAAAACTATTACAGTTTTACTGAAACTATAGAGGAATTGATTCTAACTTTAAGCTGCAGTTCATTCATTATACAGAGAGGTGTTTCTGTTGTTTAGCCTACCCTCACTGATGTGACAGAAGAGTAGAAACACTCTATAACCTCGTCCTGAACATCGACTGATTTAGTTTTAACTGGGTGCAGCTAATAAACTGCCAACTGAGTGTGTAACAACACATCTGAATGTGATGATTGTTTTGGAGAATAATCAACAACTGCTGCCTGAATCCTCAAGGAAGTTCCTGCTGAAAGTATCTGAATATCACCTGAAGGAAAAAACTTCCACTTATCAATACAATACATTAAATGTAAAGGACTGATGCATAAAATCTACAGACCACATCCATGTGTCTAAGAACAAGACTGTAGACCAGCTGTGGGTCGAACCAGCATCTGTGCTAGGTTCACTGTCAGCTCAGTTTGTCAGGAAATTCATATATTCTCTTCCTTTCTGACTGTGGGATGAGAAGATTGAGGTCAATCTCATTTCAGGAAACAGAAATGTTACGTGCCTGAACTCTTCCTTGGCCACGTCAGCACATCATGTGACATAATCTCATCTTACAAAGTGGTTTTCTAACTTGTTAACAAACAGCTGATTCAGAAGTTACAGATACTTCATGTGTTGTGGTGTTTGTCTCCAGCTGATGAATCTCCTGTATTCCCTCTGTTTTCACTCTGTGTTTGGTCTCCACCTCCTTCAGCTGCTCTCTGACTGAGTCTGTCTGCTGTTTGCTGCTCAGCAGCTGGAGGACAGAGGAGTTTTACAGCTGTTCCTCAGACAGGAAATGAGCCGCTAAACCAAAACTAGGAGCTAAATGAGACTAAAAAGCTCCATACAGCTGCAGACAGAGACAATATCATTCACCTTACATGCAGTCATTAGATCCTTTGTTAATATAAATACTGATTAGAGCAGCTTTAAGAGCTTAAGTAGAGAAAATCAACTGCAGCACAGACACTGACCCAGAAAACATTTACAGGTTCATGTTTCCAGACAGCAGTAGCTGCCATTTGGCTTCATGTTCACAGGAGGATTAACTGAATCCTCTACAGTTTTCCATTGACATGCAACAGGTAGGTACAAACCAAGTGAATATACAAACAGATCGACAGCAGAATCATCCAGAACATGTTTGTCATGAGCCGAACAGAGTGAAGAAGAAGAAGAAGAACAGAGCTCACGTACCAAATGCGAGGATCTTCTTCTTTATACCTGTTTTCTCCTCCACCTTCCCCAGGAAATCTGTCACCACGTTTTTCTCATTCAGGAACTTTTCAGCTCGGTCTTTGATGGAGGTGAGGATGTCCAGCAGACCCATGGTCCTCAATCAGGTCCTCAAATAACAGAGGAGGAGGCAGAGGGAAAAGTGACTGGTGTGGAGAGGAAACACAACAGAGTGTAATCCTCCAACCGCCGGGATCTGCTTTAATGAGGAGGGAGGAGGGAGGAGGAGGGAGGAGGGAGAGGAGGCACAAAAAGAAGAGACAGAGCAGAGAAGGACGAGATGAATGAGATGATTTTCAGTTACAACCAACATCTCAACATTTTCCTCCAAACTGAGACAAAACGAGGCTGAAAACCAGCAGATGATCTGACACCACGCTCAGCAGGAAGACAGAGGTGACTCACCCATAATGCATCAGGACATGACTGTCCTGATGCATTATGGGTAGGTTTAGGTCAGAGTCAAGGGGTCTTATGTTCTTCAAAATAAAAATAAAAAAGATAAACATCAGCCACCTGTTAAATAACCAGTGTGTAGGATTTAGAGCCATCTAGTGGTGACGCTGCAGACTGCAACCAACTGAATACCCCTGCCCTCACCTGTCCCTTTCAAAGTAGAACCTACGGTGGCCTTCGGGGGACATAAAGACACTTTCTAGACCCAGTATTTGTTTTTTCTGTTTGTCTGGGTTACGGTAGAAACATGACAGTTCAACATGGAGGAGGAGCTGTAAACTGTAGATATGACGGCTCATTCTGATCGAATAAAAACACAACGACTCAGTTTCAGATGATTATACACTAATGAAAACATTATTATAAATATTTCTGCCAATAGATTCCTGTAATCATTTTAAAGATTCATTTTTATGCATTTTTCATTAAGCTCATGAATTTAAGCTTTTAAACAGTTTAAAGAAACATTCTTTGCAGTCTTACAGAAACCTTTTTTTCTTCCTAGCTGACGTTGCGACTGGTTAGCACTCACTGGTAAAAGCAAAACAGCTTTTCTGTGCTGCCCAGAAATAGTGAAAATAGGTAGTCATGGTCGTCTGTTTGCCCCTTAGCTAATGTCACTGTAAAATACTGAGTGTCTGTTCCAGAGGGAATAATGAAACATTGTCCAATAGGCAGACCTCCATGAAATGTGCTGCTCTCCAGAGGATGAACCCTTTACATGTTAATGATCCATGATCTTTCCTCAGGACAAACTTCACCTGGTCAGACTGTCAGAGCAGATAAATCATAAGGGTGTAATGAGCCCTGCAGCCTGTAGGAGACGCTAACAGCAGTTTCCTTATTGAAGCAGCAGATGTGATGTGATCTGACAGCGACGGGCCCAGACCTCCTCCCTCCCTCCCTGTGATGACAGGATGACAGCAGCAGTACAGGAGGGGATGAGCCTCTGTGGAGTGGAATGCATCCCAACAGGCCGACACATGTCTTACCTGCAGTCATATCAGCAGATAACAAACCTCCACCAGCCTCTCACTACTGTCTGACCAAACCACAGAGCTGCTGAGGGGAGATGAGAGGATACAGAGGCATCAAGTACACTTTATTCATCTGCTGCTACGTCTTCTGGGTGAGTCTCTCTGTCCAAACTGTTCATGTTCCTTCACAGATTCATCAGTGTGCTCACTTTCAGCCGTGAATGCTCTGAAACCTGTTGCTCAATCAGGGTTTGCCACGAGTGATTTCAACACAACGCAACATTTCACAGGAAACAGACCGTTTGAAAACATTTGAATAATATGAATTTATTTGTTTGATTCCTGCTGAAGTTCTTCATTTATACATTTAATGTAAAAAACATGACATGAGTTTATTCCCAGTGAACCTGTCAGTGCTGTTTGGTCTTGTTTTAACACAGTGTTGTTGTCAAAACTCTGATGTTCAGATGGATCAGTTTCATCATGTCCAGGACAGAAACTGTCACTTTAAATGTTAAAGTGTCTATTTTGTCTGTTTCTGTGACTCTGCAGGTCGTGAGCGCCGTCCTCATAGCAGTGGGGATCTACGCCAAGATCGCCAAGGAGAAAGGTAGGTCCAAAAATAATGATAACAGCCTGAACTGATTCTGTTGAATCCTGTCTACTGCAGGAACCTGTTCCGTTCTCCTCCCCTGAACTTTAAGAACCTTGTGAGTCTTTTGTATGACGAGTCTTTCGTTCTTTACTGTATTTTACAAACCAGAATAACTCGGCAGTAAAAAGACGACGTTATATTTCTGTTAAGTTTGATTGATTTTGGTCAGGTCAACACCTGTGAGCGGCTACAGAAAGCCAAAAGGTACATTAAAGGCAAAGTGCAGTGATTTAATCTCCAGACAAGGAAATAAAACTAGATCAGAGGTTTTAAGGCTTTAAGGTTGTTCAACTATATAAAATAAAAAGATGAAAGGTTAGGGTTGGATTAAACACCACTTCCCAAACAGTTTCTTGATTTCGTTCCAGGGGACAATTTGGGGACAAAGACTAAGGACCAACTAAGTGGGGACGGCTTGTCCAAGTGGGGACAAAAGCTGCTTTTTGGGTCAGTTAATGGCCAAGGTTTGGGTTAGGGTCTCCAAAAGTGACCAAGTTCAACAGTATTTGTGTTTGTGTGTGTTTTTGTAACCTCTTTGGGACCTTTTCCAGTAGAAACACTGATCTTGCTGGCACCTATAGTCCTCATGGGACTAAAGCTTGACCCTTATGCGGTAAAACACACATCTGAGGTTCTGGTTAAGGTTAGAGGTGTGAACTGGGGTTAGGATCAGGATTCAGGTTAGATATCTGTACAAACTTGTGAGTACAGTGTAAGTGTGTGTGTGTGTGTGCCTATAAAAACAATGCTCTGCTGATAACATTCCTGAGGATGAACCACAAAAAGCTTATCAGACATGTTTCAACCATCACTGTTACGTACAATGGTTAGAATTTAACTCTGTGTGTGTCTGTATGTGTGTTGTGTTGTGCAGATGTTGTCGACACCCTGACAGTCGATCCAGCTCTGCTGTTGATCGTCGTCGGCTCGGTGATGTTCCTCATCACGTTCCTTGGATGTTTCGGGGCACTGCGTAACGCCACCTGCCTACTGAAGATGGTATGACGTGGTACTCTTAACATTTACTCAAGTAGAAATACCAATACCACGAAGTAAAAATACTCCATTACAAGTTAAAGTCCTGCATCTAAAGTCCTAATTAAGTAAAAGTCTAAATGTGTTATCAGATCATTGATCCCGAGTCATTAGCTGGTTTGTAACTACATCAGATAGTTTAGTCCACTGGTTCCCAACAGAAGGGTCAGGCTCCTTCAAGGGGTCATCAGATAAATCTCAGGGGTTAAAGTACGTCTTACCGTTCACGATGTCTGTTGTAACGGGTTGTTGTTTGTTCCTGTAGTTTCTGGGGATCCTGGTCGCTGTCCTGCTGCTGCAGATCGCTGCCGGAGTCGTGGGATATCTCTTCACAGACATGGTAACATCACACAGCTCTAACAGGACAGGAAATATAGCAAAACATCACCAGTGGACGACACGCTCAGATCCTCTATTGCACAGTGTAGAAACACTCTAGTAAAAGTCCTGCATTCAGATTTTTACTTGGGTAAAAGTCAAAATAAAGTGCTTTTACCACAAGTAAAAGCACTTGCTCTGTAGAATAAAATACATAATGTCCCTGCATTAATGTGTTTGATTGAATTTATTTACTGTCGTGTAGCTCCTTTGAGGATCAATAAAGTCTTATTTTCTTCCTCATCTACAGAAAAACATCATCATTGATTTGTTGTTTATGTTTTTTATATTTTTTATTCTTAATATGCAGAGTAACTAAAGTTACCTAATAAAATTAGTGCAGTAAAATAACAATGCGCCTGAACTTTGTAGAGGAATAAAGTAGCAGAGAATGTAAAAAAAATATACTCAAGTAAGTGCAGGTACCTCAAAATTGAACTTAAATACAGAGATTGAGAAAACGTAATTAGTTACTTACCATCACTGAGAAATCAGACATCAGGTCCTCCATCTTGAATCAAACTTGATGCTGCTGTTGTTCAGGTAATGGAAAGGACGGAGAGGCTGATGATGAAGGCCATCGTTCGATACAGGGAGGACCAGGACCTGGAGAACGCCATCGACTTCATCCAGAAGAAGGTGAAGAAGAAGAAGGATGATGATGATTTCTGTCCTGAAAAACTGAGAGGCAGCATCAGGTCTTTACAGTCCAGTCTGTTGGTGGTGTTGTACTGAGAGACTGTTGCCGTCTTTGCAGTTTCAGTGCTGTGGAGTGGAGAGCTATAAGGACTGGTCCCATAACGTCTACTTTGAGTGTTCAGACACCAACCCCAGTCTGGAGGCCTGTGGAGTTCCCTTCTCTTGCTGCATTCACCAGCAGAACCAGGTCAGAACCAACACCTGAATGGTCTTTGTGGTCCCCAGGTCACAGGTTTATAACATGACCTTTGGACACCTGGAGTTTGGGTGTACTCTTCACTTCCAAAATAACCCTGAATTAAGTATCTAGACAAACAGGACAAACACTAAACATCTGTCTTGGTTTAGTTGTTGGTTGTGTTGTTACTTCTACAGTTTAAAAGGTTAAATGCACTGAACTACAGTTTGTCATCAGTAATACAAGAATGAACAACAGGATATCATCTGCATATGTGTAAATATTAACCTCATGTTTTTTTGACCAACACTTTGAACAAACAACATCCTGATCATTTGTTTTCTTAGAGTTTGAATGATGTGGAGATACTAGAGGAAATCTCCACTAGAGGAAAGATTATGGAGTCACTCCATAATCAGAAATGGGATATTCTGAATTTCTGCTACTAGTGAAGCAAAAATAATGGATTTTACACTAGATTATTTCAGAGATTGTCTCTTGAAAATCAGCCCATTATCTTCTGAATTTCTTGTGTTAAAGAAATATATTAAAAAAAAAATTTGCGCTTTCCTAGCATCTGGGGAGCATAAACACCCACAGAACTTTATAAAAATGTGGCCTGTATTTGTTTATCAATCCATATTTTGGGGGATTTCCATGAAAACTGCACAGGAGATAAAGAGGAGAAAAAGAGTCTTATCTACTGTAATTTCCTCCTGCAGACGGTGCTGAACACCATGTGTGGTTATGGGATGCAGCAGTTGGAGGAGCGTTCAGCCGGTCAGGATGTCTTCACCATTGGCTGTCTGGAGAAAATCGTGTGGTGGGCCAAAAACAACCTGCTGCTAGTGGCCGGTCTGACCGCCGGGCTGCTGCTGCTCGAGGTAACACCAGACACTACATCTCTGTTGTTTTTCACTATAAATGCTCTGGAGACGCTGTCTGAAGAAGGAAGAAGATGAAACTTAATTTACTCTTAAAATGACAGTTTGTCATTAAATGCATTTTCAGAAGTAGACAACATCTTGAAAACCCATTAATTGTGCGATCAACAGCCCTGATCACTTTTCCAATCTGTTTGTGTTTCCTTCGGCAGGTCTGTATGATCTGTCTGGCTGCTGCTCAGATCTCCAGAATAAAGAAAGTCCAACAACAACAGAAAGAAAACGCAGCGAGAAGCAAGTCGGAGAGAAAGGACAGCTACTGGTATCCTGCTTTTGCAGACTTTGACGACGAATAAAATCCAACTTCTGAGAGATGTGGGGACTGAGAAGATCTGAATGTTGATGAAATGCAGCTAGACATGCTCTGTGAAATAACTACCTCATGTGAAATGCTCCTTACATCACATTTCTTTTAAAATAAGTGATTCGTAAAGAAAGTCTGTTTTGTTATCATTGGCACTGAACAATCCATTAACTGGACATAACACCTGGTTGGTTATGAAATGTTTAGCATTTGTAATTCATCACACTGCTGTTAATCAAAATTGAGCCACATTACGTGAAAAGATATATTTTTATATTATGAAAAGCTGTTACTTGTAGATTAATTGAAACTGAAAGTGTTTTCCTCGTACGACAGATATTTACAATGTGAATTTCTTATACTGAACATGTGCATTAATGCTGATGAGAATAAAGCTTCATATAGTTATTCCTGAGTCTGTCCAGTCAAGTCAGTTTTATTAATATAGCGCTGAATTATAACAGAAGTTATCTGGAAAAACTTCCCTTTAAACCAGACTCCGGGTGTACGGCCATCTGCATCGACTGGTTGGGTTGAGAGTTGTAGCAGGATCTCTGACAGATTCAGACTCTGCAGCTCCAGAGTCAGAAATACCTGCAGAAAGCAACAGGAGAAAGACAAGAAAGCAAAACAACTACAGCAGACACATGTTGAGTTAGTGACATGCATTTAGGGGATATGAATACATGTTTTAACCCACTAAAAACCAGCTGTTAGTAGCTGTAGAAGACAATCTGTCCACTTCTTCTATCATCTCAGATCAGTGCAGAGACCCAGTGATGGCTCATTACCAGCCTATCGTTCTTCTGGTGACCCCTAGAGGCTGTACTGTTAATTACACTCCACAGATACACATGACGCCATCCAGTAATCCTGCTTCACTTTCAGTCTTATCTTCAGATGCTTTTGTGAACATTTACAGCACTTAATGGTCTGGTCCCACGTTACAGGTTCAAACCTTTGACTCATTTTTTATTATGAGGTCAAGGCTTTCTGTCAGTGTCCTTGAGGAGAGAAACTTCTGGCATGCAAAGTCAGGGGTCCCCCACAGAAAACCTGGTTAATCTCTGTTGTTCCTCCCCCCACCTCATTATGTCTTCATTGTGGCTTTAATCTGTGGTGGAGGATTAGCAGCCGAGGCACCTGTGGCTGCTGTGTTGTTGCAGGGATTCAGTCCCGTGCACCCTCACGCTCGCTTTATTGGATTAACGACTGCAGCGCTCTATGGTTATAAATAGTAGCAGTGCAGCACTGTAATGATGATGTCCTTCTGTAGTCCAACCCTAAAGTTTCTTGTCCATGTGCTCCCTCTGCGGTTTTCTACTCAAATTAAAAGATTATCTAGTTTATTACAATTTATTTTTGTTCCTAATTCCTATCAGTAACTATCTTCTTGAATTTTTGTGTAAACAGCCTTTTAAATTTGCACAAAATCACAGAAACTGCACTTTAGCTGCGTAATTACTGAGTTCTGGCTTTTTCATTTCTACCTGTTCAAAAACAAGATGCAGCTTGTACATGAGAAATTAAATTTGTTGGAAGGCAGATTTTTTTTTCTTTTGATGAAATTATAGGCTAACAGTTTCCCCCTGCTTCCAGTCTTTGTGCTAAGCTAGGCTAAACATGTCTGGATTGTTGTTATGTGTTCAGACCATAGACTGTATATAAAGATCTTAATCATCTTTGAATATTATTCATTAAATTATTATTATATTTATCTTTATGTACAGTCTGTGGCTCCACCACGTCACCACACGTACAGTAACGTGTCAGTATCTTTGTATGAAAGATAGAATTAAGTTATTAACACAGTGTTTATTTTCAAATACAAATAAACATAAATTACACAAAGTCCAAAAACACAGGTATATTTCATATAAAAAAACAACAAAAGACGTATGTACAAGATGCAGTTTTGATGAAAAATGTGCTTTGGTGAAAGTTGAAAATGGTGAAGTTTGTTGGGCTGACGGTGTGCGTTGGCAGACGAACGTTGAGGTTTGTAGATTAAAAATGACAGAGGTTTGACAGTAAGATTAAGGCAGGTCTACGTTTTCACGTTTAACTACTGAAACAACACAACAAAACTATTTTAACACTGAAAGAAGTTCAAGGAGCACTTCACCAAAAAAAAAAAAGAAAACAATGTAGATTTTTTATAAGTGAGCTTAAAGGAGCGTACCGTAAATGTTTCATGTTTCAGCCAATTACCTACAAATCCTGACTTCTGACCTGGTTGGATGGAGTTTTCTATCAAACACATATTATCAGTGATGTAATTATCAGCTCTATGTTGAAATCACAAATGCGCACAACAGTGTATGTAACACAGGTCCAGATGTTGATGATGCAACATAATGTGGATTACTGATTAATGAAAGTTATTGCTTGCACCTGTTACAGACTCATTACCATGCCATGCTCCGTTAGTTAGCAAGAGGAATCTCTTGAACTTTCTGATCGCACCTCCTATGTAAACAACTAATGCTTAGCTTGCAACCAGAGACAACCAGATTTTCATTATCACTTATTCTTCTGATTATTTTCTTGATAAATTGATAAATTGTTTTGTCTATGAAACTAGAAAATAGAAAAAAATGGTCATGATAATATCCTACAGCCCAAAGTGACGTCATTGTGTCTTGTTTTGTCCGACAAAAATTCAAAGGAAGACCAACAGAAGCAGCTCCAGACAACATCAATAAATCATTTGAAAGAAACAATCCAATTTGAACATTTAGTAGACCCAGGAGAGGCATGAGATTAACTGAAACCCAAACTAGCATCTGTTCATATTAGCTGCAATTTACATTGGTAAAATTCCCAAAATTCCTACAGCACTTTGTTTACAACATTCAAGTCAAAACAACAACAAGAGAAGAAAATAAAGCACGTTGACTTCAAATGAAGTCAGTTGGAACGCATGCCAGCATGCTGTCAAATACAAACAGGACAGGAGAAGAAGAAGGTTGAGTCTGCAAGAGCACTTGATTCATTCAGCCGTCGCAGTAGACGGATCACCCTTTAACCCTTGAGTCAGTCTGAAGCAGTAAGCACCGGCCAATCAGATTCAAACACCTCAGTCAGAGGTGTGTTGACGTGGTTAACACCTGAGCAGTGAACATAAGATAGAGATGTGGCTCAGAACAAACAGCAACACGAAGATGTTTGTCCCTTTGGTTGATCCCAGACAAAACAGAAGATGACTGCTTTCAGGATCCAGGTGGTTTGGAGATCCAAGCTTGTTAGTTTTGTCTTTGCGTTAACCGCCATATATTTCAATGTTACCCTGTGTGATCCAGTGTGGTTTATTAAGCTGTCTCTGGTGTCTTTAGATAATCTATTCTAACATAAAGGTGGATTTGGTCTGAGCAAAAATGAGCGGATAAAAAAACAATTCAATTATTCAGGTTCTGATTCACTTCTCCAAAAAACAGAATCAGGACCAAAGGTTAGTCATCGTGCAGTTGGACAAATGTGCAGGCCTAAATATTGTGACTGTTTACATTTCCACATTGCCCGTGGCATCCCAGTTAGCTTCTTTGTATGATTTTTTCCACAGATAACAAGAACGAGGTGAGAAACTTGTATAAGCTGAGCATCATTTCAGCTGCTTGAACGAAGATCAGCCGGTAACCCAGGACACGGTGGTGATCAGTGCTCTCATCATTAGATGCCATCCTCTGGTATCTGACAGATTTTCAGTTCTTGATTCTTCTGATTCTAAGGACACATTTTGGTCAGTACCGTGGAAGCATTAAGGTTTGATACCCAGCCCTAATAACGGCCATGATGGCCATGATATGTGCAGCTATCACAGTCACCATAAAAGGTTTTTCTTTAACTGGACAAACCGTGGGTTTTGTCTGGGGCTAAATGGATTCTGCTCGTTGTAGCTGAAAATTTACTAGGTAATGCTCTGATTGGCTCCAATACCAAACTTGTGTTTCAGGTATCTCCAGTTTCATCTGTTCCTCAGCCACAGATTGTGACTTAAAACTCCCCGTTGTAGGTTTTTTTGGACTCGGTAACTGGCGTAGTTTATAGCTTCCTCTCTGCAGATCTTGAGGTGTCTTGGTCTTCTAAGTGCCGCTGTTGGACCAGATGATGAACCTGCAGGTGCTCCCAGGAGGGTGTTGTGTACCCATAATCCTCTGGTGCAATTCAAACTCATGTTCATCCTGTTCTTCAACGGCAACCAGAGACCCTGCCAGATTTCCAAAATCCACCTTCTTAAACTGAGATTGGCTTCATAGTTAGCATTCATGGCGAGTTTGAATTAAAGTGATGTTGTGGTCCATGTGCCCTTTGACCCCTTACGCTCTCTGTCATCAGTGAACAGGAGAACGAAGCTCCAAATGAAGCTCCAATCCGCTTTAGGCCAAATAAACCATAGTTCCTGTCATGTAAACTGAAAGAAAAGCAGTCGCTCCTTCTCAGTCATTATCATGTTAAGAAGGAGACTCCTGCTCTGAGTCCGTCTCCTCTTAACGCCCCTGCTCAGATGGCACTGTGAGATTTGACCGGACTCTCCCGGACTCTGTGGTGTTTTGAGGCTCGGTCCCATCAAACCTGACAGATGTTGTAGTAGACGGTGTGTGCGTGCCTCTCGCCCTCTGAGTCGCCCATCGCCTCGAACATGCAGTCTTTGTGTGTGTGGATCTCTGTCATTGGCACGTCGACGCTGTGGGAGTTGTTGTGAGCGTGAGGAGTCTGAGTACCATAGGATGGTACAGGCTGGATGGGAAACACATCAAAACAGAACATGAGTTAGCGTACCACTATCACATGATTTGCATTGTTTTGATATAGTTTTTTCACATTTACATGCACATTGTTATTAGCCTGTTAGTTGATGAAGCACGGTTCAAACATTAATGTCTAGTCAGTCTAGTCACAGTTAATTAGCATGTGCAGTCACAGCAACCTTGACCTTTGACTTCTGGCCTCCAAAATCTAATCAGTTCATCCTTGAGTCCAAGTGAACATTTGTACCAAATTTCACAAAATTCCCACAAGATGTTACTGCGATGTCATGTTCACAAGAATGGGATGGATGGACGACCCAAAACTGTCCGACCACCAACCAATCAAATCAGTGCAAACTGGATCCTGACAGGGATCTGGTGATTACACTATATATGTTTTACCTTTCTGAATATCACTTTCTGCTGCTGCAGTACACACACAACTCATAATAAATACTGTTCTCTTGGCTATTGATGTTTACAGGCCAACAAGGAAAGAAAGGTCTTTAGAACTTCCCCTAAGAATTTACTTTAAGAAGTGTTTCTCAGTTGGTTATTAATAGTTTTCTGCCTGGCAACAGTGCAGAGGAGCAGAGCTGGACAAAGACTCAGGATTCAACCTGACAGTCAGAGCTCTAATCTGTTTGTTCAATCTGAGCAAACTCTGCTGTAATCTAATCTACTGCAACTCAACAGGCATGAATGAAAGAACAGCTCACAGGTGTATAGGAAAGGTTCATGTTTTCACTCAGAGGTTTTCCCGTTTATTTTTAGGTGACCAAGTTTTTTTGGCCACTGAAAATCTCACAGTAACACGAACTAACAGATGGCGGCAGTGGTATTCCAGCAGCTCCTGTGTTCTGCTCTGTAAAATTCCTGTTTTTGTCAATGGAGTCTGGTACTGATATATAGAGATGTTTCTGGTCAAACTAAAAGCTCTGTCTCTGTAGGAATCCTGTCATAATGTTGTCAGACACTTAGAATAACAATCTGATGCTGTCGGCGGCAAAAACAAGAACTTTAGTGGATGTACTTTGACATGAACAATTGTCCATTGGATTATATTGCAGGAGCTGTTAGAAGTCACTGGGTTCCTGATCAATACTGTACTGATTCTAAAGATTGTTGTCCCTACCAATCACTAATATCCAAAAACATGCAAGATAAGGCCCAAGTCAAAAAATACCAGAGTTATCATTTAAATATTGACCCAGTTGGTCAATATTTTGACATACAATTTTCTCTTTTCCTACCAGGAATAGGTATTCATCATTTCTGGATAGTACATTTACCTTCCCAGATCCGCTGAGAGGGAAATCTTTCCGACAGAGGTGGGCAATGATTCCTGCTGCCAGGGCATCACCAAGGACGTTGATCATGGTCCGAAATCTGTCACTGCAGAGGCAGAAGGGATGAGAAGACACTGTAAGACCACAACAACTCTGGAAAAGATTTCTGAGCACAGCTGGAAGAGTTTATATTTGATTCACTTTTTCTTTTTTACTGTTGGTATATATGGTAATATATACATTATAACACTGTGATTATTCATTTACTTACAGGATCCAATCAATGGCCACAATGAGAGTGATGTCATCTGGCGGTAACCCCACTGATGTGAGTACGATCACCATGGTAACCAGACCAGCCTGGGGAATCCCTGCTGCACCAATGCTGGCAGCTGTAGCTGTGATGCTGCAGGGAGAGACAAACATACAATGCTCCAGATATTAATTCTGACTTGACTCTGAAACCGGAACTTGTTTCTGCTGAGTTTGAATCTTAAAAAAAGGTTAATTACTAAGGATCAAAACTCTTATTTTCAATAATTTTTATTTAAAAGGACAAAGCGTGACGATCGGAATTTACATATAAACATAAGTGTTCTCAGAGGTAACTGAGTTTCAGATATGTCGATACTTTGTTGAACCGAAGTCTCCATATTTATTTTTTTACACAACATGTAAAGAACTGATGAAAATGAAAATCAAAAAAATTGGAGGCTCGAGATATCCTTAAATGTAGCCTCAGAGTGGTTCACAATCTTTGTGAAAAGAATGTACCTATAATTTTAATAACATTTAACTGAAATCACAATCAATTAAACAACACTGGAATGATCTCATTGCATAAATATATTTAGAAGCAGCTTACAGTTTTATACAGTCATGAGCAAAAATTACTGTATCGTCTGCATATAGGTGGATCTCTACATAAGGATAAACAGAAACCAGAATGTTACCATGTGGACAAAGTAAAAGTTGTTCAACTATAGGTCCTTCTGGGACATCTGTAGCAAGGGATTTATGATTCACATATTGTGTTCTGCTTTTTAGTTTTTTCCCAGTTGAGAAGATCATGTGAAAAGACTTTTGCAATCTCCTTTGTTGTCTTAGAAACAGTCAGGGTGTGTCAATTACCTGATGGTGACCAGCTGGCCAAAGTCCAGCTCATAGTCGTTGACCTGAGCGATAAAGATGGCAGCCACAGCCTCGTACAGTGCCGTGCCGTCCATGTTGATGGTGGCTCCCACAGGAAGGACGAAGCGAGCGATCTGTCGGTCGACGTGGCAGTTCTCCAACAAACATTTCATGGTGATGGGCAGTGTGGCAGAGCTGAGGACAAACAGCATTCAAATAAATAAAAACCTAAACAAATCAGCAGAGCAGCAGGTTAAAGCAGGACTGTCCTGGACGCTGACCTGGAGGAGGTAGCCAGGGCAATCACCATCGCCTGCAGCAGCCCGCGGATGAAGGTGAAGGGGTTTTTCCTGGTGAGGAGGAAGTAGAAGAGAGGGAGAAGGATAAGTCCGTGGACGAAGAGGCCGGCGAGGACGGTGATGCCGTACCAGCCCAGCTTCCTTCCCAGCGTGCTCGGGTCCTGCATGTCCAGGATCTTCCCCGCCACCAGGAAGATGATCCCAAAAGGAAAGTACCTGAGAGGACAAGGGCATGTTGTTATTAAAATATAAACGTACAGTTTTGACAAAAAAAAGTCAGTGTGATTAGGTCATCATCTTCTGGGGATTGTGAATATCCACCACAGATTTTGTAAAAATCAGTTGTCAGTTTTTCAGATAATTTGTCATGCGGATAATTTTGTTTGTGTTGGTTAGAGTTGAATACTACAAATTTAGATGCCAGAATTACCTGAGAATTAAAGCTAACATCTGCCCTTTATCCCACAAAATATACCTGCACACAAATTTTCATAGTCATAGTTAAGATTGAGTACTTTTTAAACGAATTGTTCTACTAAAAATATTTACAACAAAACTATAATATAATGATTTTCCTTGAGAAGAATTTATTCCCAGGAAGTAATTACAGAGAATAACAGTCTCAGCAGCCTCAGCAGCAGTTCAGGTCATTAAGCCTTGTATGGACTCTGCTGCTATTTTTAATCTGCTCAGGTGCTGAAGCTGCAGTGGGAGGAGTCCTACAGCAGGAGAATACAATGATGTCACCACTGGCACGTTTTCACCACCTGACCACCTGACCACCTGACGGGTCATCAGGTCAAACACACAAAATCCTCCAGTGTGTCAGAGGAGGATCACTCAGCAGTGAGACACTGAGTGGACAGGTACAGACCATCAGGCTGAGGGTGGTGGGAACAGTTCCCTCTCACTCTTTAAAATCCTAGAGGAGTCCTCATTAAAACCTCTGTAAACACTGTCCTCTGACCGATTAGAGAAACTGATCAACATTTAGATGCATCCAGTTCTTACCAAGCACTCACAGAGCCATTACAGTTTTTTTTAGATTAGTGGAGGTTGTTGGGAAGGTCCTGCAGACACACTTGATTGTCAGTGTGTAATTTTATTATTCTAAGAAAACAATGGTTATTTTTCTTCTTCTATTGTTTAATGGATGACTACCCTCAACTTCCTGTAACTGCTCTGAAAGTCCAAACCATCCCAAAAAAACCATGGTTCAGTTTGATCTGAACCAAGACTATCTTATTTGGTTGGACAGAATCTTGGTCCTTTGAAACATAGTCCAAGGCATCTTGCACACCTGCTGTTTTGGTTTGGACCAAACTGAAAAATCAAAAGCCTAAAACTATACTGCTCTATTCTTGCTGTGACATTTTATTCTGTATTATTTTAATTTAGTGGTTGCGTATTACTTTTCTATCAATAATGGAGGAATTGGGCTATGTTTCTGAATTACAGTTTCTTCTACTCTGCTGTTTTTTTTCAATCAAACTGAACCTGAGAGCAGCAGAGTGGTGACTGTCACATGACTGTTGCTGTTATTGGTGGATTAACTCTCTGGAAATGGCATCAGTATAGTTCAGGTAATTCCAGCTCACCAAACAGCAGCGTTGATGATCTTCATGACGCACTCGTTGATGCACTGACAGACATTGATGAGTGGAGCTCCTCGTTCTCCCATCCTGCCCAGCAACAGACCTGCAACAACACAGATTATATTCAAACCAATCATCTGAAGAAATATTCATGTTTATTTGACCATAAAATTATTCAAGAAAATAATCCGCATATTGAAAGACAACTTTTTCTACGTGCTACATGAAGGTGACTGGACTTTTCAGCTCTCATCTGAAAGGTTTCTTCAGTTCTAACTGACTGGTGGGGTGTCCCACTCTTGTGGTGTCGTTAACACCTTAAGAGTCATTGAGGTCACATGAGGTCTTATATGAACCTTTTCTTAGACATGAGCGGACTAAACTTCAGGACTTAATAAGTTTTCTATATCAAGCACTAACATACAGAGTCTGTCCTGCTCACCCATGGTGGCAGAGAAGATGACGATCCCGAGGACGTTCATCTGTTGACTGGTGCCGGGACTCGTCTTGTACAAGACCTCCGGGGGCGGAGTCAGCTCCAGGTACACCGTCCGACCTTTAGGGTCACTCTCATCGGGGACAACATAGACGAAATTGGGCTGGATGGTTCTGGTTGGGACTTTGAGGATGGGTATCAGGTCTGTTTTGTACTGAAGAAATGCAGGTCGGGTTTGTTACAGGAAGAAACAGGAAGAGGATAAAGTGTTTGGTCTGAATGTGTCTCAGCTGCTGTGTTACCTGCTGAAATGTGGCCTCAATCAGATTAGAGGGAACCATGTTTCTGTGGAGGAAAAAGTCTTCATTAAGTCAATCAACACAAAAAGTCTACACAAGCTGTAACAAGGCAAAAAGAGCCAGATATAAGCCGAACGAAACAAAACCACCACGACTGTCGTCGGTGCAGAGGCTGAAAAAAACATCAAAACACCAAAATGTAAAAATTTCCTTCACAGACAGCAGAAGACCACAGACAAAGATACAGCTACACAATGACTATCAGACCAACAACAGTTACTTCAGCAGTACTTCCTCTAGTTGTGTTGCTGTGATTAGTAATAAAGCTCTATCTAGGATTTCATCTTATCTAGACCAAAACCAGCTCTGATAAGTGATACAGTACAGCAGTTCTTCAATAAATCAGCACATTGGTTTCATCAGCAACAGTGAGCTGCCATTCTGAGACAATTAAAACATCAGCTGCAGTTTCTTTTGGTAATATATAAGGAGATAATTTTTGGCCATAAGGTCATTGTAACCAACTATCTGGATCAGTTTTGATTAAACAAATCTCTTCTACAGTGATTTGGGTTCTGTTTTCTGCACCTGGTCTTCTGAGATGACCTTTAAATCATAGACGGGTCTGTCAATGCCCCTCTATTATTTAAATCTGATCTTGATACTTGAATACGTGACACTGGACAGCAGGACAGTGAAGACAGGAGAAAGGAAAAAGTCCAGATCAGCCGACCTTCAGCAGAGGTCAGAGGTCAACAGGATGATGATGCGTTCGACCTGCTCGTGACACACCTTCAAAATGTGGCCGTGTTTCTTAGACCAGGCACGAGAGCACAGTCTACCAACGTGCCGCAGCAGAGATCATGACATCCCACCGCCGCTGACTCGGTTAATCTGTCACTTATCCCTGCAGGATTACTAAAAATACACTGATCAGCTCTGTCTGTAATTGGATTGATGTGTGTGTGTTGGTTTGTTTTCTACGTTTTGTTGTTCTCAGTGATGTTCAGTTAACTCTCAGCCAGCTCAAGCCTGTTGGACACTAAATGTTTTCATTGTCTGTCCAAAAAAATATGAGAAATAAGCAATTGAAATATGTCCAGATAATTCTCAACAGTCCAAAGGTGACTGCTTCAAATGTCTTGATCTGTTCAATAAAGAATCTAAAACTTAAAGATATTCAGTATCGATAGAAAACAGAAAAGTAGAAAATCTGAGAAACTGGAAGCAAAGAATAGTTGGCAGTTTGTGGCTGATAATTAACTTAAATGATTAAGTCTTCCTGTAAGAACAAAGTGTTCACATCAACATCCAAGTGTTAATTACAACCTGAAGGCTCTGACACCCCATTTACACCTGGTATTAAAATGTGTTTTGGGTGATCGGATTACAATCAGACAGAGCTTCTCCACATGAAAGTACAGGTGTAACTACACCCAGGATACACTGAGGACGGACTGTGATGAGACTGGCCAGAGTTGGTCAGAGACGCATTCTGACCACATTGAACACAAGTGATGATGTGTTTCTGTAGTCCAACCCTGAAGTCAGCATCAGCCTGGTTCCTCCACAAAAAAACAATGGGATTTTTTCATAGTGTTTCAGATTCTTCCAGAAAATAAACTGTGAGCAGCTAAAATTTCTGATCCTTCAGGTTTAGTTGATCAGATAATCTTCACAGATGAACACCACTGTTCTGATGTTTGAAGCCTAAATCCAACCTCCAGAAGTAAAAAGCTAATGTTCATGTTAACATCCCCGACAGCCTCTTTAGTCCGCCTTTTTTAAGACACGTAAAAGCTTCAAACAGACATTTAACCAAAAAAGCATTGACTTTGGACAAGGGAACAGGAAGTGCTAACATGCTAACTGACTTCCTGGTTTTAAGCAGGGGCCTCCCCCAGCAGGACAATGCTCCCATCAAAACACAAAAACAGCCAAAGGTTTTGACCTGGCCTCCAAACTTCCTAGATCCTAATCAGTAGGCTTGGTCTGCAATGATGTTTGCAGGTGAACATCAGGACCAAAGCAGCAGTTTCGCAGAGGAGCTCTGTATTGTAACCTATCTATGTAACCTATACCTATCTTTTGTCATTAAATGGCATCTCTTGTATTTGACTTGGTACTAAATAACTCAACGCTAGAGTCTGGATACTACTGTCTTGTCTTGAGTTCTCTATGGATACTCTATGGACAGGTCAAAGACACGGTGATCGGGCCATCCCATATGATGTGAACACTGTTCTGCTGCACAAGTGAACATCCGCTAACCAAATCCTCCAACCGGTTCAAAAACTAATCCCTGTTCATTTACAACTGACTTTGTGCAATCTGACCAAACTTTGACCTGCTAACACTGAAAGGTCAGTCCACATCCAAAGAGTTTGTAGAAGCCACAAGCTGTCACCTGACAGTCCATCAACAGGGTCAAACCATGGACTTGATACACTGAGACTGACCATCAGATCAGGACCCAGAAAGTCCCAGGTCTGACCTCCACATCCCAGCTGACTCCTGACCCGTCTCACCTGATGAGGTCAAGCAGGGCGTCGGCCGAGGTCATGACAGGCCCCCCTCCCAGCCGGTTACTCTCCATCTCTGTCCCAACGCCGGGTTTGATGATGATGACGAGCATGATGCCGACCACCACAGCGATGAAGGTGGTCCACAGGTAGTAGGTGACGGTGAGCACCCCCATCCGACAACACGCCTTGGACTCCATCGACGACAGACCCGACATCAAACTGCACACAGGACAGAAAACAGAAAGAGGTGTAATTTAAATCTAATCAGGAACAGTAGTCAACAGAAGTTCCACCATGACAGAACTGATGTTCGGCTAAAAGGATAAACAATAACCAAACATAGACACATAGACACCAAAACGGCAATCTTGGTCCAGATCAAACTGAACCATGACTTGGTTTGTTGGTAGCGTGAAAACACTTTTTTTTGGATGGTTTTGACTTGACGAATCAATCTAGACTGCTGGTAGGTTTCTAGGCATCTGTGGGAATAATGAAACCACCATGTTTACTGGGGGGTCCTCAGGAGGGTAGTCCTACCTGGATGTGATGAGAGGAAGAATAAGCATCTTCAACATCCTCATCAGCAGCTCTCCGGGAAAAGAGAAGTAGATCTTGGCCTGTGGATATAAATGAGTGAGAAAATATTTATCAGCTCAGGATTCACGTGAATGTTCTCAGCTATCTTATGTCATTGTCCACTGTAACAGCTGCTGAGGCTCATGGGTACTGTAGTATTCAGAGACATTCAACAGACCAACCTGAGGAGGAAAATGTCAGTTGTCAATAAGAATGAAAAACATCTGTAGGATTATTATTATTATCTGATGAACTAAACCTGAAGGATCAGAAACTTTAGTTGCTCACAGTTTATTTTCTGGAATAATCCAAAACACAATGAAAAAATCCCATTGTCTTTTTGTGGAGGAACCAGGCTGATGCTACCTTCAGGGTTGGACTGCAGAAATACGACATCCCTGCGTCACTCTATATGGGAAATGTTGTAGATACATTAATCTGCAAATTTGTGTTGTGACGGTTGTGAAACTATGTGTACTCAGATGTGAAATTGTGCGGAACAATCTGGAAACACATGGACCCAAATAACAAAGTGTACAGGGGCATTTATTAAAGTTTAAAAAGTTAAAGTATTTAGCATCAAGGACCAGAAAAACACCTCAGGTACGTCTCTTAACAGGCTGGTTGTCTCTGAACTGTAAAGCTACTGTAAACTAAACATAGATCTGCAGGAAACCTCATCTCATAATCGTAAGGTAACTTACAACAGATGAGGACAAGGACAGGAATTAGCATGCTTCAGAACAACTCAAGTTCAATCAAGTTTTCTTCAGTATTTACGTAATTCATAGAGAGTTGTCAGTACATCTAATATTACTTAGCAAAAAAGAACTAAGAGCTGGTTTGGCATATTTACTTTTCCAGGATGTTAAGAAACAAAGTCTGTAGCCTACTGTGTAACTAACTGAATCATGGCAACATGATACTAACTGTTTCCTGTAAAGATTCCTAAAAGCTAAAGAAACCTCCTAGCTGTTATTTATTCTTCTTCTATTTCTATTCTCCCACACTAAGAGCTGAGCATGTGACAGCAGGTCTGCAGTTTTCATCTATTTCAACCTGTAACTGGGAGACATTTTGATGCCAGAAAACTGCTGCAAATCTGAAGGACTAATTTCACATGTGACATAAAACCAAGAGTTGTCTAAGTGGTCCATGACCTCCATGTTTCTGTCCGCTCTATATTCAGCTGCTGTTGAATTTAGTCCGTCTGAGAGGGATCAATTCTTCCTGGAAAGACTCTTCACAGAGAAACAACACTATTTTAAACTAATGATCAAAATGCTCTGCAAATTATATGTTTAACAGGATTAAGTTTGGACTGAATTTTCTAAGAATTTTTCAGATGGGATGAAGATTATTGCTAAATTAAAAAAAAGAAAAAACATAATCTACTGGGAATATTTTTTCCTCTAAAATATATGAGCTAATGTTTAATATTTGCAGGGCTGCAACTCAATTGATTATTTTTAATACTGATAAACTGTAAATGATGTTCTTGATATTCATTTCAATTAGAAAATATTTTTTCTCTCATTCACTCCATGTTAATGTCGTCACATGATTTGTTATGTATGACTAAATGTCCAAAACCCATTCAGAGACATTTGAGCAGGTAGAACCAGGAAACGTTTTACATTTAAACCTGTAAAATGACTGATTATGATGATGTACTGATTGAGTTTGTTCCTCGATTATATTCTGTCATTTATTTTCCCAAAATGAAGGTATGAAAGTCTTCAACACAATACAGGAGATAAAATTCTGATTTGGAAATATTAATTGATTTATGTTTTGTTGATGTAAAGGTAGTCAAATTTAAACACGTTCATGTTTAAAATGTTTTTGTCCTTAAAAGCTGCAAATTCCCTGCAGAAAGACACTGGACCGGACTTCGGCATCTTTATCACTGGTCTTGTTTTAATCATTTAATTTAGTTATAGCTCCTCAAACTCATCCCTCTCTGAGAAGACAGCCACTTATTGAATGGAGGGATTAGTGACTGTGGATTTGGACTGGCTGTAGTCTCTCTGTGGTAGTTAATGCTCCCTGATACTGTTGGAACAGCATGTGCTACATAGAATTAAAGTGTCCCTGGCTCTATTAAAATAAAAATAACTTTAAAGTGGAGCTGAAATTAAGTTTAATTTTTGCTAAGAAATCAGCAGATATCCTTAGTGTTTGTTGTAGATTTATGATAAAAACTTCAATGACCAAAAGGAAAAAAACAAATGAAATGCAGTATTTTCACTAAGACAAGCTACTGTTTTCACATTAACTGTTTACAGTGGCAGAGGCAGATTTACCATCAAACTTTACAGTATTTTTTTAAATAAAAGCAGCTTCTCTCTTTTTATTTTATTTTTTACTGAATGTATGTCACTAGCTGACTAATTAAGCGAACATTACCTCCATGAACTGTTCAAAAACACTGTCTCAGGTAATTTTGTTGTTTTTTTTATTTTAAGCCAGTATAATTACTGAACTTGCTAGTTTGTATTAAAACAGTGTTTCACCTTTTACATTATCAGAAGTCTTTCAGAATGAGGACTAGCTAACATAACTACTAATGAGCTGCTAACAATAGCCTAAACTCTAATAGCTTTGAGACCCATTTATCACATGGACATGCTAGTTGTGTTTTCCTTTGTTTGTTTTTTGAATCTATTTAATTTACCCTGAAGTCCAGCAAACCACTGTACTTAGCCAATGCTATGCTAGCTCTTGTCCATGGGAGTAATGCTCGTTAGCAGGACATGCTAATGATTGCAGCTCATGTTAGAGAGGACAAACACACTGTTTAAGTATTGGTAAAGTGATGATGGAACAAATTAAATGAATTCCAGTGAGTTAACTGGTCAGTGAAAGAAGATAGTAACAAACCAACATCAAAAGCAGGAATAAGTGCTAATATAACATTAGCAAGCTAGGCTAACTGCTTTCGTAGCTAACTACTGTTAGCCTATTGTGCTAGCCTCCACTTTCTGAGTGAAATACAAACTAAACAGCACATTAGGTCGTCAAGGTGTTGAATGTTGTGAGAAGACAGATGGTTTAAAACCTTATTTCTAAAATATGTCCAAAACCCCTTGGAAATAAGTTCAACACAAGAGCTTCATGGGAAATTTAAAGGAAAGTATCAATGGGAAAATATCAAAGGAAAGAATAAATGGAAAATCAAATGAAAAGTACATTTTAAGGAAAGTATCAGCACAGCAGCAGAACTCTTTAATCCTGACAGGTGAGTCCTGAAGGAAAGAAAGTATTAACAGGAAATGTAAGTATAGTAAGTGTAAACGAAGAATTAAATGTCAACAGGAAGTAAAAAAGAAAGGATGGAAGGGAAATTTAAGGTTACGTAGGATCAACATGGGAGCTGAGAGTTTAAGTCCTGATGGGGGATTAAGGAAAGTGTTAATTTCAAAAATAAAGTATCAATGGGGAATTTAAAGAGAGACGAGAATCCATGTGAGAGCTGATATTTTACATCTTGGTGGATGATTTGATGGGGAGGTTTACAGAGAGTATGAGCACAGCAGTAGAAATGTTAATCCTGACAGGTGAGTCCTGGTGGGAGGAAGGTATTAAGAAGAATTTGCAGGAAAGTATCAGCGTGCTGGAGCTGAAATGTCCTGACAGCAGGTAAGTCTTTACAGGAAATTTAAAAGAAAGTACGAACATGGATGTTTGATAGGAAGTGTTAACATGGGAGCTGAAAGGTTAAGAAGCCTGCAGGTGAATCCTGGTCTAGAGCAGGTAAGGTGTGGCAGGTGGGCGTCAGTTGAGTGGTACCTACCTGCGTGGACAGCTGAGTTCCTCTCAGCATGAAGCCCAGTGTGCATCCGGTCAGCACAGCAATAACAGACAGAGTCAGCAGCCCGTTCTTCTTCAGGAAATTCCTCACGGTCCTCTTCAGGTCCTCCTTCACCGTCACCTCGAAGAAGGTCTTGACTCGGTCCCCCATCGTCCTCCCTGCGTGTCCCGGAGCATATGAGCTGTGATCGGAGCGCGCCTCCTCCTCGCCGCTCGGTAACAGAAGCTCCTCCATGCCCTCCAAGTATTCTGGCGCACTTTTGTCTGCTTGGTGTGTGTGGCTGGCAGGGTGACAAACCTGTGCAAGCCAAGACGAGCTAACTTTTTCCAGTGAGGGATTAAATCATCACGGTCCGATCGGAGGCGGCGGCAGCAACAGCAGGACGGCTGCAGGCAGGCAGGCAGGAGGACTAAGGACTAAGAGGCTTAGAGAGGTGGAATAAAACCTCACACGCCTTTGTTGTGGTATCTGGTTCTGCTGCTGGACCCAGTCCTGCTGTTGTTTCCGTTTCACTTCTTTTGGCTGAACCGCCGGGGTCAAAGGGTCGACGGAGAGGTCAGAGGATCCTGCAGGTTTACAGCTGCTGGACTCTCAGTGAACGGCTTCAACATGCAGAAATAAAGGATTTATCTGCTTTAAAATTAAGGTCAAAATCTGATTTTAAGTTTGTCAGGGTCTCTGCATGTTCAACAGGTCAGGACATCTAAGACCTAGAATACTATTTACATTCATTTACTGACATTAATATCAGAGTTTTATCACTATAGTCTGACAACATTTCTTAATAGTATCATTAATTAATCATGAAACTTACTCTGGACCTGGATAATCAACAGAAGAAAAACTGGATGTAAGGAGTAACCAAACGATAACTAATCTACTGACGATCCACTATGAATTTTAAATAACACTAGAGATGCAGATTTTTAGCCAAAAAAATCACACATGAAAACACTTTTAAAAGTGAAATCACTGCAGGCTGAAAAACACATTTAAGACTTTTGAAAATTCATTGTAAGACTTTTGAATATCTTTAAAGACTTTTTTCTTATATAAAAGCTTTTAAAAACTTTTAAAGACCTACACACCCTAGTTTGTGAAACGGTGTGGTGGTTTCTCATCTTTTGGAATTAGAAGTCAAAGTTTATAAATATTTACAAAAGATTTATGATTATAGAAGAAATGTGAGAATGTCTAAAAAATGTACAAACTCAAGTTTTTTTTAAATCACAGCTTTACATCTGAAAGGACCAAAACGTCTTTAAACTTAAATGAGTGTGTTCTGTAGTTTGTGTTCACATGTTCACATGTAACTGTAGATTTTCCTTGTAAATAAAACATTTTTGTTTTTTATAGATTTTTTGTTTTGCCATCTTTACTTTTCATTGTTCTATTTTACTGTTTAGATGATTTTATACAATTTCACGGTAAAACTCTATAAATCAAAGCCTTTCAGTTTCAAAAGACAAATCATCCAAAAACAGCAAATATTGTTAAAGAATAACTACTACTTACTAACTACTAATACTTCTGTCTGAGGAAACTACAGCTGTGTTTCATCCTGTGTTGTATAACAACACTGAGCCTTGGGAAAATAAAGAAAGTCTAAACAAAATTTGAGCACAAATGATAGAAACACTGAGGTTACAGGTGAAGACCTTTTTTTTTACCCCGATCTGTGTCTGTAAGACTTGAACCACTCCATAAAGACTACAGCTGCAGTTCCTCAGATGTCCACTAGATGCTGCTACAAGATTCAACAGCGACGGAAGCCCGCAGTGAATACCACTGATCAACTCTCTGGATTTTCTCTGCTAAAAAACAGACATTTCTGTCTTGTTAGAGACCAGTGTCAGAACGATCTGATTTAAGTTCTGTTCGGCAAACATCTTTGAAAAGAAGAGTATGAGGAACAGACAAAGATGAAGGTGGAAGTCGTCAAACTCTGAAAGAAAGAAATCACCATCTTTCACAGCACAAGAAAATCAAACAAGACCACACCAGTCCAGACTGCTAAAATAAAAGACATGAACAGATCTGTTCTGACTGGAAACAGTTTATGTTGAGTTTTTTTTCACAAAGTTAAATCTTGGACCAGTCGACTTCCCTCTCAGCTCTTCTTCATCACATTACAGTCAACCTGAACTCTGAGATTAATCCAGGACCCAGCTCAGGTCCAGGTCCTGACGTTAGTTAGGGTTTATGGACGCACGCTCTAAACTGTGCCAAATAAACAAACAAACTCAGGTGCATCAGTCCTAATCCAATCACTGCCATTAGATTCCTGGAACCACACCAAGACCAGGTCTGGTATTTCTGAGGGACAGGAAGCGGCCGTGACGCAACAATTAACCCGGAGGTCAAACAGAGTCCAACACAAACTGACGCAAAGTCACACAGACAATATCAGACTCAAAGGCTCAGGAAGACGAAGAGTCAGGGGGAAGTAAATTAATAAAATGTCCAACAGACTAAAAGGAAATAATCATCTCCAGCTTAAAGCTCCTCAGCATTGGATCTGATCACTTCTGACGACACAGTGGAAGATTCTCCATCGATAAACTCTGGATTTTTGTAGTTATTTCCAGTCATAGCTCATTAATTGGTGCAATTTTTGAGGATTATTTGGCCATTTTATGCCTCAATTATCAGGTGAATAATAGAGAGATGGAGGACAGAAAACAACATGAAACAACTGGACGTGAACCAAGACCTTCCACCTCTTTACCACCAGATTACGTCTGGTTCACAAACATTGGTTTTATCCAGAGAACCAGGTCCAGGTTCAGGTCCAGGAGGTTTAAGTTGGAGATTATTATTTTCTTTTAGTTTGTTTCAGACATTTTGTTACTTTACTTCTAAAGAAGTGAGTTCAGCTGACTGTGGTTCTGGTCCCTGAGGAACTGTCCAGTCGCCTTCGACTCTAGCACTTAAGACTACCATGACCTGGATGACTGTGATCCTACATAGACCCGGTTCCAACTGAGAACCAACTTTTTAGCTTCTCTTCTTTTTGGTCCAAACGCTCTGAATGGTTCAAATTTAAGTGCAGGAACTGGAACAGAACCAGTTCCATGTTGGCAGTAAAGGGATTTCTGAGGTTTACGGTCGGCACTGTAAACCTCTCAGCCTGCATGTTTTTTCAGGTCGTCCATCACATTCACGTTAACGTATTTCAGTGACGACTTGAGGGAATTCCCTCAAATCTGGAGAAAACATTCATTTGGATTCAAGGGTGAACTGTTGAGAATTTGGTGGTCAAAGGTCAAAGGTCAGGCTTTTTTAAAACCCTTTATTAATGCGTCCTTCTCAGTAAATTTGTCTCCTTGTTCAACATCAAGTTGAGCGACAGGAACTGCTCCGTCCTCCCTCCGAGCCGAGGTCAAACCCTAAACTCCTCCTGTCCAAACAAACCTCCACTGAACCCTCCACTTTGTTTTTATCCTTACCAGGTTTGTTAGCTTGTGGCTGCTCTCATACGTCCTGTGATGTGTTGAGTTCATGAGAATCCACTTCATCGTCGACTCGTCGTCGCTCAGGTTAAAATAAAATCATTGACACCTGCTGATGAAGAGACATGAGTGAAAACACAACAGGGTTTAGATCAGAACAGAGCTACAGCAGAGGGAATACTGACCTTACATTCAGTCCACATGAACCGTCATGTTGAACTGTAGCTGTTTACGTCACAGAAATAAACCAAGTTGAGTTTATAATGACTATGATAATAATCTGTTTAATTTCAACTGACACAAATTAGAAATACAACAGAATAATAAATACAAAACTGTTCAAGATCACAATATGAGCACATACAACGATGAAAATCTCATTAAATAAAGCCAGATGTACATGGATTTACAGTATCCTGACTCTTTAAAAAGGCTCCAGTGAATCTGTGTTCATCAGAGTTTACAGCTTCATCTGACACAGCAGGTTTATACAAAACAAAAGAGGAGTGTTGTTAAAGAGAAACGCAGTCATAAGCCTTAATATACACTGAGTGGCCACTTTATTAGGTACACCCGTACAATACAGCTGTTGTTCTGCCTTCACAGAGTTTTGTAAAGTGCTGAGGTCAAAGTTAAAGCTGGAGTTCTACTGCATGTGTTTCTAATTCTACAAACACCTCTGAGCAGGGACAGGTTGGCCCCGGGGCCGATCACCACTTCACTGTTTAGACTCTTCTTGTTGGAAAGTCAATAAACCAACCAGAAAGAGCTGCGTGACGGCGATAAAAAGCACATGAATGATTCAAAACAACACGTAAGAGGTAGAAAACAAACGCAGAGACAGGAAACAATCAGAGGCTAAAACATATCCACATCATCTGCTGTCGTTTCGTCTCTTCAGGGTTAAATGTTGCTCTCTCAACACTTACAGTGGCCTCAATGTTAAACCATGGATATAAATACAACACCTTCACAAAGGTGTCAATGAAACCACCAAATATTAAAAGCTTCATACAAGTCGACTTCACGGCTGAACACCTGGATTCCACAGGTGTACCTAATAAAGTGAACACTCAGCGTATATAAGACAAACCAACCTCTAAACATGTAATGAACTGTCACCTTCACATCAGTGTCACTGAGGTCGGCCGCACCTGTAACCACACCTGGCAGTGATGTCACAGAGTACACCTGTGCATCACTGCAGCCAGGTGAGAAGTTAAAGGCACTGTGGAGCGATCTTTATAAGAGCAGGTGTCTGTTTGTGACACTCAGCTCCGCCAGTGTTTCAGAGAAGTAGGAATGCACTGAAAAAAAAAAAAATCAGCGAAGAAGAAAAAAAAAGTTTTATGAGGAAGAAGCTGCAGTGAACTGGTTTCTATTTCTCTGTTTACAGGAAACTTTCAACTGTTTTCATTAAGTTTCATTTTAAAAACTTTGTCAATAACTTTGTTATTTTTCAGTTTGGACCACGTCAGAGACACAGCTCAGTTTCTTCTCATCCAGCTGCTCCAGATGTTTCTGCCTCTCACAGCTGGACTCTTATTACAGAGGAGTTAAAGGAACAGTTCCATGTTTTATGGAGTCAGATGTTCAGATGTGTTCAGGATCAGTCTGAACTTCTGAGTTTCGGCCTGAATTTCCAAAAACACTGAACTGCTCCTTTAAGCGTGTTCCTTTGGTATCGCTGTGTGAGTCACTGACTTCCTGTCTGTCACCACTTGATGAAGACGAGCGCGGCGAGCGCTGCGTAGCCGAGGATGAGGAAGAGCACTTTGAGGAGCCGGTCCTGTTTGTCGTCCAGCTCCCGGGACAGGATCTCGAAGAAGGTGACGAACAGGAAGGTGCCGGCGGCGAGTCCCTGCAGCACCACCGACACCACGCCGCCCGCCAGCGTCTGAGCCGACTCGATGCCCATCCCTACCACCACGCCCAGCGGGATCATCAGGCCCACCGCCACGCCCAGCTTGGCGGCATCCCTCATGCCCAGCGACGCCTTGGCCACGCTGACCCCGAGGGCGACGGCGGCCAGCGTCTCGTGCACGGCCACGCCCAGGAAGAGGCCGCCCAGCTTGGCTCCGTCCTCCTGCAGGCCGAGTGCCAGGCCCTCGAACACCGAGTGAGCCGACAGAGCCAGGACCAGGCTGGCCAGCCGCAGAGGCCCCGCCCCCGCCAGCTCGGCCGGGCTGAAGTGTCCGTGCTGGTGCCCGTGGGAGCGGTGACCGCCGCCACCGCCGGCGAGCCCCGCGCCGAGGAGATGAAGGGTGTGTCGTACTCTGAGTCGCTGCCGGCCTCCGAGCCGCCGGCGTTAAAGGTCTCCAGGTCTATGAAGGACGGTTTCTCCTTCCTGAAGGTGAGGACGGCCTGCTCCACAAACACGGTGAGGAAGAAACCGAGCATCATCATCGTCTCAGCCAGAGGATAATCACTGCTGATCTGCAGCTGCCTGAACACATCGCCCACCTGAGGACAGGAAACACAGTCAGGTGGACCAGCTGAGAGTTCTGTTCAGAGACTCCTGATACAGAGGAGGTGGACAAAATAACAGAAACACCTGTCCCTACATGTCCTGACAGCTTTAAAGGAGGGATGGACACAACAAGAACCAGTCAGAAAGAGCTGGTATCTGATGTATTTGTAGTTTTCTACTGTTAAAGAGCCAGAATCTCATGGCAGCTCGTGTCTCAGCCGAACACGGCGTCTACGTGTTCGTACGGCGAGACATTGAGAACTGCAGTGTTTCCCTCAGTTACCTTGTCTCTGACGGCGGGCAGCAGAGCGTTGAAGCAGGTCGCGAGGAACACGCCTCCTCCAAACGAGTTACAGAGCGACAGCGCCCTCCTGTACCTGTGCGCCTTGTCGTAGTCGACCAGCAGGAGGCGCACGGGGACCAGCACGCCGGCCAGCACGAGGCCGAACAGTCCCAGCAGGCCGAGCAGCTTCGCCACCAGGATCTGCATCCTGAAGCAGAAAAACCCAGAGGACGCTAAAGCCAAGACGACGTCATCATCCTCCACCTCTGCTGCTTCTACTGGACTCTACTGCTGCTTCTACTGCAGGAGACACAGACTCTGAGTGGAGACACGAAGGAACAAGGAAGTGCAGATCAGACCACAATAAAGCAGAGTGAACCAGTCCACCTGGACTCTTCACCTGAGGATCAGACTCAGAATCAGGATCAGTTTAATTCCTGCAAAATGTGTCTGTAACATTATAACTATAGAAACACATTAAAGCTTTGCATTAAACCCTCATTAAACACGGTTTGACTTTTATTCCTGAATCATTTATTTCCTGATCTGGATGACATCACTGCATAAAATACAGAGAAAAATACTTTTACTCCAGGATGTAGTGGATTAGTGGCATGAAAAGAAAATACTCAAGTAAAGTACAAGTACCTCGACACTGAAGCTAAGTGCAGTACTCAGTAGATTCATCACATATGTCACATTAAAGAACAGAACAGTGAATCTATCTGAAAGTTTCTCTTCAGTCTGAACATTAAACACTTTAAACCTTCATCCTCGCTGAGTCAAACTTACAAATCGTTTTGTTTGTTTGTTTGTTTGTTTTTATCCGTTTTTACCGTTAAATTCAAGCAGGAAGCGACGACATCAAATTACACAACCTTACTTCCGTCTCCTGTCAGGAACTTCAAAATAAAACATTAAGGCGCTTGAAAACGAACTAAAACATTAACTCTCTGACTCTCTTCAGGCCACGTTTCTTCACTCGTTATTATAAACTTATTTAACAGACCGACTCTCACCTCTTCAGCTTTAATAAACACATTCTAATAGATTACGTTAAAAATAAAATCATCTCCACTTCCGCTCCTGCTCTTAGCTAACAGCGGCTAACTTAACTGCTAACAGTCGTTAGCTTCCCTGCAGCTAAACCCATCGCTAACACCTGAACACTCCGGAAATAAAGGGAAACAGCTGTTTACACCTGTGTTACTCAGACTAAACAACGACCTCACCTCAACACAACAACATCAAACACAAACATGAGTCGGATTGAACGTGTTTACCTGTCCGCTCCTCGTCCTCTCCTCCAGCAGGTGTATGAAGACGCTTCCTCGGCTACGTCACGCACTCCCTGGGCTCTGAGTGGTGAGTTTTCTAATGACGTAGGCAGTGATGTTGTAAGGAAGTGAACTTCGGATGTTTACAAAAAATATATTTATACATTAAATTAAAAATAAGGTGAAACACATTTCCTTTAAATGAAAATTAAACTATAAAATGTATTTATGGAGATTTAAACGTTTTTATTTTCTTTATTTATTTGTTTTTATTATTATGTCATTCTGTTGTCTCTGTAGCAAAAAATTACTGAAGTGGTTTCCAAAGTAAAATTAAAAATTAGTAGTAGTAGTGTTATATTCAAAATAAGAGAGGTTTATTTTTAAAAATGACATAAAATCTTCCCAGTAAATTCTCCAGACGTGAATATTTGTTTTGTTTGTTTGTGCTGATGAAACATGTGTATTTCTACCTTCAAAGTGTAATTTTGGTCTGATTTAAAGACTGTTAGTCACTGTTTTAAAGAATTCTTTATTCATTGACAGAAGTTTTCAGGTTCAGTTTAATTCATTGTCTAATTTCTTTGTCCTTTAACTATAAAATGTTTTTTAAAAAGCAACAGGTTTATAAAATATTTTTTAGAGTTATTATTTCAGTTTTATTTAAATTCCCTGTATGTTTACACATCCTGATGCCTACTTTTGCTTTTAGTTGTGATATTTCTAAATACATTCAGCTGATAAATACTTTACCACTTTATTTACCCCCAGGACTGATGCTAAAACCAGGAAGTCAGTTAGCATGTTAGCACTTCCTGTTCCCTCGTCCCAAAGTCAGTGTGTTTCTGGTGAAATGTCTGAAATAAGGTCTGTGTTTTTAACGTGGGACTAACGTGTGAATTTCCCTCCGTATGCGTGGAACACGTCGTGCAGGGAAACAAACCTCAGGAGTGAAAACTCGTCAGACAGGAGGAGGTAAAATGTTGAGATGCTCTTTTTAATTTCCAAACTGTGTTGAAACAGCTGCTCCTCTCAGCTCCATGTGACCGAGGAGTTTCACCTGCCACACAGGATTAGTTCATTTACACTAAATCAGCCCTGATATTCACTCACTCACTCATTCACTCACACTCTCACACACTCACCATAAACAAGGTACTGGACCAAAAATTGCATTCAAAGTTACACTGTGTAGTTTTTAGAGGAAAAAAAAGACATTTCAAGCGTCAGGTTTAATCTCTGCTGACCTGCCTCTCTACAGCTGTTTAACACCTGGGCCCATGTTGCTGTCAGAGCTCGATTTATTAGAATTAATCAGTGTTGGATATCAAAGTGTTACGTCAAAATGTTCTTCCTAAAAACCACACAGAGCCGCAGGAAGTGGGTGGTGGTGGTTTTTGTTTGTTTTTTTGGTGAAGTGGCTCCTGAACCAAACGGGACGCCTCGCTCTCTCTCTCATGCAGGAATTACTCAGTGATGGAAAAAACAAAAACTTCCTTTTAGTCCTTCGAGTTATAATGATCCAAATCAGAAAGAAAAAAAGGAACAGACGGTCGTTACGTCTCCTCCACACGTAAACCTGCCGAACCTGAAACACAGAGGAAGTAAAGAGAAAAAGAAACGTCACGTCACAGAGGAAAAGACGAACAGATCTACAGGTTCATCTCTGCTTCTGCTCTGGATCATAGGAGACTGACTGAGTCATGTTATGGTGAGTTACAGTGTCAGGAGGACAGGAGGCAGCTACAGATTACATGAGTCTGCAGAGGGCTTTTCATTTGAAATGACGGTTACAGGAAGTGGAGAACAGTCAGGACCTGGGTTGAAGTGAGTAGTTGAGTTAGACAGTAATCAGAGTACTCACGGTCTCTGATGTCACGGCTGCTCCTCGTTGCTGCTGGGCGGTTCGGTTGCGGATTTGACTCCTCAGCTGTTCGATGAGTTCTGGGTTCTGCTGCTGCATCTGCTGAGCAAACTGTTGACCTCTGCAACACAAACCAGCACAAACACCTGTGAACACCTGTGAACACCCACCATCCAACCACCCACCCTGCTCCGCCTGCCTGCTGAGGAAACGCCTCTTATTGATCAGCGTTTTCACTTCACACCCGTCTGTACGTACGCCTGGATCAGTCCTGATAAATCTCCGGCTTCCGGCTGCTCCAGGAGCTGCAGCTCCAGCTCCGGCTCCGGCTCCGGCTCCGGCTCCAGGGCCACACCTCCTCCTACTCCACCTCCCATCCCACCGTACGCCCCAGACATCATCCCCGACATCCTGGAAGAGAACGAGCAGACAGGACGTCAGCTTCAACAAACACGAGAGGAAGAAGAAACGACAAGTGAACGAGGAAGTGAACGCGACTCACAGCTGCTGACCTGAGGGTTGTTCATCAGAGACGACGCCTGCAGAGACAAAGTATTCAGATCAACAACCAGAGAACAAAACATTATGGATCCTTTTAGTTTCACCAGAAACATCTCTACATATCAGCACCAGACTCCATTGAGAAAAACAGGGATTTAACCAGGAGCTGCTGGAATACCACTGCCTCCATCTGTTAGTGTCTGTGTTACTGTGTGGTACTTTTACTTCAGTAAATTATCTGATTACTTCTTCCTCCACTGAAAGTCTCACAGTAACACAGACACACTAACAGATGGAGGCAGTGTATTCCAGCAGCTCCTGGTTAAATCCCTGTTTTTCTCTATGGAGTCTGGTAGAGATAAAGAGCTCAGTCTCTGTAGGAATCTGTTCCCTCACTTTGGTTTGATTGTGGTCAAACAAACAGAGTCTGAGGTCTCACCATGTTCATGAAGCCGGGGTTACTGAGCAGACCGGCCAGGTCCACCCCCCATCCCGCCGTCTGAGAGAGAGAGAGAGAGAGAGAGACACAGACATGAACAGCGGCCCATCACAGAGTCTCTGCTCAGGTTAACTCGGTGTCTTCGTACCGGACTGGAGGTCTCCATCTTCTCCTCTGCGATCTTCAGGTTGGTTTTGTACGTGTCGTTGTCGGGGTCGAGCTCCAGAGCTTTCTTATAGTAACTGGCTGCTTCTGTGTGTTTGTTGAGGCTGGCCAGAGCCAAACTGAAACAGGAAGAGGAAACCGTCAGGGTCCAGCCTGAGCCTAACCCTGCCCCCTCCTGCTGCCGTGCTCTTACCCCATCCTGCCGTAGGCTTTGCTGTAGTTGGGGTCGATGCTGATGGCCTGTTCGCAGTCCTGCACCGCTC
Organism: Lates calcarifer; assembly: GCF_001640805.2. Classification (NCBI taxonomy): domain Eukaryota; kingdom Metazoa; phylum Chordata; class Actinopteri; family Centropomidae; genus Lates; species Lates calcarifer. The sequence continues at coordinate 794 of NW_026117316.1, read as the reverse complement.
CGGCGTAGTTCCCCAGTTTACTGTAGGCTGCAGCCCTGCACAGCACAAACACAAGCTTAACAGACAGAGGCCTTTCTACCACTTCACTTTGTTTCTGCAGCGTCACAGAGAAAAACTGTACAGATCCAGTTCAGACAGAAAACAGAAAAGACTTTATCTGACAGAGATGAAATGAAAACACAGTTCAACACCTCAGTTCCACCTGATATCAGCAGGTCATCTGTGTGGGAGGGTTAAATCCAGCAGGATGTTTTACAGTCTGACTGAGACTGGATCTGGATCTGGATCTGGATGGTTTGGATTTGATGTTTCACGGTCTGAACATGTGTGTTTTGTGTGTGTGTAGTAGGGACAGTAGCAGACGTCCAGCTGTTTAAAGTTCAGTTTGAATATTTCATCATGTGCTGTAGAGTTTTAATATCAGTTTTATTTCAGAGTAGCTGAGCTCTATTAGCTTTGGTTTAGCATTTGGTGGAAGGTTTAGATTTTTTTCTCGATGGAGCCGATACTGAGAGAAAACAGATGGAACTAGTTTTTCTTCTCTGTCTTCTTGCTTTGATTTGTCTTATTAACAATGTTATTACTGTCTGATCTGACTGATCACTGTGTTTGTGTCTCTGACTCGCTGCCTTCATGAGGCCACAGATGTCAGAGACACCTTCAGAGTAATAATGATGAACTGAAGATTCATCCTGCTGAGGACTGATGGACATGTCAGACAGACAGCCGTCACCTCTCTGACCTGTTGCAGTAGTAGACGGCGTTCTGAGGGTTGAGGGCGATGGCCTTTGAGT
>NW_026117315.1:0-11238 GCF_001640805.2 Lates calcarifer | reverse complement strand
CTCCAGCTTAAAGCTCCTCAGCATTGGATCTGATCACTTCCTCTCACTTCCTCACTCTGGATTTTTGTAGTTATTTCCAGTCATAGCTCATTAATTGGTGAAATTTTTGAGGATTATTTGGCCATTTTATGCCTCAATTATCAGGTGAATAATAGAGAGATGGAGGACGGAAAACAACATGAAACAACTGGACGTGAACCAAGACCTTCCACCTCTTTACCACCAGATTACGTCTGGTTCACAAACATTGGTTTTATCCAGAGAACCAGGTCCAGGTTCAGGTCCAGGAGGTTTAAGTTGGAGATTATTATTTTCTTTTAGTTTGTTTCAGACATTTTACTTTTTACTTCTAAAGAGTAAGTGAGTTCAGCTGACTGTAGTTCTGGTCCCTGAGGAACTGTCCAGTCGCCTTCGACTCTAGCACTTAAGACTACCATGACCTGGATGACTGTGATCCTACATAGACCCGGTTCCAACTGAGAACCAACTTTTTAGCTTCTCTTCTTCTTTTTGGTCCAAATGCTCTGAATGGTTCAAATTTAAGTGCAGGAACTGGAACAGAACCAGTTCCATGTTGGCAGTAAAGGGGATTTCTGAGGTTTACGGTCGGCACTGTAAACCTCTCAGCCTGCATGTTTTTTCAGGTCGTCCATCACATTCACGTTAACGTATTTCAGTGACGACTTGAGGGAATTCCCTCAAATCTGGAGAAAACATTCATTTGGATTCAAGGGTGAACTGTTGAGAATTTGGTGGTCAAAGGTCAAAGGTCAGGCTTTTTTAAAACCCTTTATTAATGCGTCCTTCTCAGTAAATTTGTCTCCTTGTTCAACATCAAGTTGAGCGACAGGAACTGCTCCGTCCTCCCTCCGAGCCGAGGTCAAACCCTAAACTCCTCCTGTCCAAACAAACCTCCACTGAACCCTCCACTTTGTTTTTATCCTTACCAGGTTTGTTAGCTTGTGGCTGCTCTCATACGTCCTGTGATGTGTTGAGTTCATGAGAATCCACTTCATCGTCGACTCGTCGTCGCTCAGGTTAAAATAAAATCATTGACACCTGCTGATGAAGAGACATGAGTGAAAACACAACAGGGTTTAGATCAGAACAGAGCTACAGCAGAGGGAATACTGACCTTACATTCAGTCCACATGAACCGTCATGTTGAACTGTAGCTGTTTACGTCACAGAAATAAACCAAGTTGAGTTTATAATGACTATGATAATAATCTGTTTAATTTCAACTGACACAAATTAGAAATACAACAGAATAATAAATACAAAACTGTTCAAGATCACAATATGAGCACATACAACGATGAAAATCTCATTAAATAAAGCCAGATGTACATGGATTTACAGTATCCTGACTCTTTAAAAAGGCTCCAGTGAATCTGTGTTCATCAGAGTTTACAGCTTCATCTGACACAGCAGGTTTATACAAAACAAAAGAGGAGTGTTGTTAAAGAGAAACGCAGTCATAAGCTTAATATACACTGAGTGGCCACTTTATTAGGTACACCCGTACAATACAGCTGTTGTTCTGCCTTCACAGAGTTTTGTAAAGTGCTGAGGTCAAAGTTAAAGCTGGAGTTCTACTGCATGTGTTTCTAATTCTACAAACACCTCTGAGCAGGGACAGGTTGGCCCGGGGCCGATCACCACTTCACTGTTTAGACTCTTCTTGTTGGAAAGTCAATAAACCAACCAGAAAGAGCTGCGTGACGGCGATAAAAAGCACATGAATGATTCAAAACAACACGTAAGAGGTAGAAAACAAACGCAGAGACAGGAAACAATCAGAGGCTAAAACATATCCACATCATCTGCTGTCGTTTCGTCTCTTCAGGGTTAAATGTTGCTCTCTCAACACTTACAGTGGCCTCAATGTTAAACCATGGATATAAATACAACACCTTCACAAAGGTGTCAATGAAACCACCAAATATTAAAAGCTTCATACAAGTCGACTTCACGGCTGAACACCTGGATTCCACAGGTGTACCTAATAAAGTGAACACTCAGCGTATATAAGACAAACCAACCTCTAAACATGTAATGAACTGTCACCTTCACATCAGTGTCACTGAGGTCGGCCGCACCTGTAACCACACCTGGCAGTGATGTCACAGAGTACACCTGTGCATCACTGCAGCCAGGTGAGAGTTAAAGGCACTGTGGAGCGATCTTTATAAGAGCAGGTGTCTGTTTGTGACACTCAGCTCCGCCAGTGTTTCAGAGAAGTAGGAATGCACTGAAAAAAAAAAAAATCAGCGAAGAAGAAAAAAAAAGTTTTATGAGGAGAAGCTGCAGTGAACTGGTTTCTATTTCTCTGTTTACAGGAAACTTTCAACTGTTTTCATTAAGTTTCATTTTAAAAACTTTGTCAATAACTTTGTTATTTTTCAGTTTGGACCACGTCAGAGACACAGCTCAGTTTCTTCTCATCCAGCTGCTCCAGATGTTTCTGCCTCTCACAGCTGGACTCTTATTACAGAGGAGTTAAAGGAACAGTTCCATGTTTTATGGAGTCAGATGTTCAGATGTGTTCAGGATCAGTCTGAACTTCTGAGTTTCGGCCTGAATTTCCAAAAACACTGAACTGCTCCTTTAAGCGTGTTCCTTTGGTATCGCTGTGTGAGTCACTGACTTCCTGTCTGTCACCACTTGATGAAGACGAGCGCGGCGAGCGCTGCGTAGCCGAGGATGAGGAAGAGCACTTTGAGGAGCCGGTCCTGTTTGTCGTCCAGCTCCCGGGACAGGATCTCGAAGAAGGTGACGAACAGGAAGGTGCCGGCGGCGAGTCCCTGCAGCACCACCGACACCACGCCGCCCGCCAGCGTCTGAGCCGACTCGATGCCCATCCCCACCACGCCCAGCGGGATCATCAGGCCCACCGCCACGCCCAGCTTGGCGGCATCCCTCATGCCCAGCGACGCCTTGGCCACGCTGACCCCGAGGGCGACGGCGGCCAGCGTCTCGTGCACGGCCACGCCCAGGAAGAGGCCGCCAAGCTTGGCTCCGTCCTCCTGCAGGCCGAGTGCCAGGCCCTCGAACACCGAGTGAGCCGACAGAGCCAGGACCAGGCTGGCCAGCCGCAGAGGCCCCGCCCCCGCCAGCTCGGCCGGGCTGAAGTGTCCGTGCTGGTGCCCGTGGGAGCGGTGACCGCCGCCACCGCCCGGCGAGCCCCGCGCCGAGGAGATGAAGGGTGTGTCGTACTCTGAGTCGCTGCCGGCCTCCGAGCCGCCGGCGTTAAAGGTCTCCAGGTCTATGAAGGACGGTTTCTCCTTCCTGAAGGTGAGGACGGCCTGCTCCACAAACACGGTGAGGAAGAAACCGAGCATCATCATCGTCTCAGCCAGAGGATAATCACTGCTGATCTGCAGCTGCCTGAACACATCGCCCACCTGAGGACAGGAAACACAGTCAGGTGGACCAGCTGAGAGTTCTGTTCAGAGACTCCTGATACAGAGGAGGTGGACAAAATAACAGAAACACCTGTCCCTACATGTCCTGACAGCTTTAAAGGAGGGATGGACACAACAAGAACCAGTCAGAAAGAGCTGGTATCTGATGTATTTGTAGTTTTCTACTGTTAAAGAGCCAGAATCTCATGGCAGCTCGTGTCTCAGCCGAACACGGCGTCTACGTGTTCGTACGGCGAGACATTGAAACTGCAGTGTTTCCCTCAGTTACCTTGTCTCTGACGGCGGGCAGCAGAGCGTTGAAGCAGGTCGCGAGGAACACGCCTCCTCCAAACGAGTTACAGAGCGACAGCGCCCTCCTGTACCTGTGCGCCTTGTCGTAGTCGACCAGCAGGAGGCGCACGGGACCAGCACGCCGGCCAGCACGAGGCCGAACAGTCCCAGCAGGCCGAGCAGCTTCGCCACCAGGATCTGCATCCTGAAGCAGAAAAACCCAGAGGACGCTAAAGCCAAGACGACGTCATCATCCTCCACCTCTGCTGCTTCTACTGGACTCTACTGCTGCTTCTACTGCAGGAGACACAGACTCTGAGTGGAGACACGAAGGAACAAGGAAGTGCAGATCAGACCACAATAAAGCAGAGTGAACCAGTCCACCTGGACTCTTCACCTGAGGATCAGACTCAGAATCAGGATCAGTTTAATTCCTGCAAAATGTGTCTGTAACATTATAACTATAGAAACACATTAAAGCTTTGCATTAAACCCTCATTAAACACGGTTTGACTTTTATTCCTGAATCATTTATTTCCTGATCTGGATGACATCACTGCATAAAATACAGAGAAAAATACTTTTACTCCAGGATGTAGTGGATTAGTGGCATGAAAAGAAAATACTCAAGTAAAGTACAAGTACCTCGACACTGAAGCTAAGTGCAGTACTCAGTAGATTCATCACATATGTCACATTAAAGAACAGAACAGTGAATCTATCTGAAAGTTTCTCTTCAGTCTGAACATTAAACACTTTAAACCTTCATCCTCGCTGAGTCAAACTTACAAATCGTTTGTTTGTTTGTTTGTTTGTTTTTATCCGTTTTTACCGTTAAATTCAAGCAGGAAGCGACGACATCAAATTACACAACCTTACTTCCGTTCCTGTCAGGAACTTCAAAATAAAACATTTTGAAAACGAACTAAAACATTAACTCTCTGACTCTCTTCAGGCCACGTTTCTTCACTCGTTATTATAAACTTATTTAACAGACCGACTCTCACCTCTTCAGCTTTAATAAACACATTCTAATAGATTACGTTAAAAATAAAATCATCTCCACTTCCGCTCCTGCTCTTAGCTAACAGCGGCTAACTTAACTGCTAACAGTCGTTAGCTTCCCTGCAGCTAAACCCATCGCTAACACCTGAACACTCCGGAAATAAAGGGAAACAGCTGTTTACACCTGTGTTACTCAGACTAAACAACGACCTCACCTCAACACAACAACATCAAACACAAACATGAGTCGGATTGAACGTGTTTACCTGTCCGCTCCTCGTCCTCTCCTCCAGCAGGTGTATGAAGACGCTTCCTCGGCTACGTCACGCACTCCCTGGGCTCTGAGTGGTGAGTTTTCTAATGACGTAGGCAGTGATGTTGTAAGGAAGTGAACTTCGGATGTTTACAAAAAATATATTTATACATTAAATTAAAAATAAGGTGAAACACATTTCCTTTAAATGAAAATTAAACTATAAAATGTATTTATGGAGATTTAAACGTTTTTATTTTCTTTATTTATTTGTTTTATTATTATGTCATTCTGTTGTCTCTGTAGCAAAAAATTACTGAAGTGGTTTCCAAAGTAAAATTAAAAATTAGTAGTAGTAGTGTTATATTCAAAATAAGAGAGGTTTATTTTTAAAAATGACATAAAATCTTCCCAGTAAATTCTCCAGACGTGAATATTTGTTTTGTTTGTTTGTGCTGATGAAACATGTGTATTTCTACCTTCAAAGTGTAATTTTGGTCTGATTTAAAGACTGTTAGTCACTGTTTTAAAGAATTCTTTATTCATTGACAGAAGTTTTCAGGTTCAGTTTAATTCATTGTCTAATTTCTTTGTCCTTTAACTATAAAATGTTTTTTAAAAAGCAACAGGTTTATAAAATATTTTTTAGAGTTATTATTTCAGTTTATTTAAATTCCCTGTATGTTTACACATCCTGATGCCTACTTTTGCTTTTAGTTGTGATATTTCTAAATACATTCAGCTGATAAATACTTTACCACTTTATTTACCCCAGGACTGATGCTAAAACCAGGAAGTCAGTTAGCATGTTAGCACTTCCTGTTCCCTCGTCCCAAAGTCAGTGTGTTTCTGGTGAAATGTCTGAAATAAGGTCTGTGTTTTTAACGTGGGCTAACGTGTGAATTTCCCTCCGTATGCGTGAACACGTCGTGCAGGGAAACAAACCTCAGGAGTGAAAACTCGTCAGACAGGAGGAGGTAAAATGTTGAGATGCTCTTTTTAATTTCCAAACTGTGTTGAAACAGCTGCTCCTCTCAGCTCCATGTGACCGAGGAGTTTCACCTGCCACACAGGATTAGTTCATTTACACTAAATCAGCCCTGATATTCACTCACTCACTCATTCACTCACACTCTCACACACTCACCATAAACAAGGTACTGGACCAAAAATTGCATTCAAAGTTACACTGTGTAGTTTTTAGAGGAAAAAAAAGACATTTCAAGCGTCAGGTTTAATCTCTGCTGACCCCTTCTACAGCTGTTTAACACCTGGGCCCATGTTGCTGTCAGAGCTCGATTTATTAGAATTAATCAGTGTTGGATATCAAAGTGTTACGTCAAAATGTTCTTCCTAAAAACCACACAGAGCCGCAGGAAGTGGGTGGTGGTGGTTTTTTTTGTTTTTTTGGTGAAGTGGCTCCTGAACCAAACGGGACGCCTCGCTCTCTCTCTCATGCAGGAATTACTCAGTGATGGAAAAAACAAAACTTCCTTTTAGTCCTTCGAGTTATAATGATCCAAATCAGAAGAAAAAAAAGGAACAGACGGTCGTTACGTCTCCTCCACACGTAAACCTGCCGAACCTGAAACACAGAGAAGTAAAGAGAAAAAACGTCACGTCACTGAGGAAAGACGAACAGATCTACAGGTTCATCTCTGCTTCTGCTCTGGATCATAGGAGACTGACTGAGTCATGTTATGGTGAGTTACAGTGTCAGGAGGACAGGAGGCAGCTACAGATTACATGAGTCTGCAGAGGGCTTTTCATTTGAAATGACGGTTACAGGAAGTGGAGACAGTCAGGACCTGGTTGAAGTGAGTAGTTGAGTTAGACAGTAATCAGAGTACTCACGGTCTCTGATGTCACGGCTGCTCCTCGTTGCTGCTGGGCGTTCGGTTGCGGATTTGACTCCTCAGCTGTTCGATGATGTTCTGGTTCTGCTGCTGCATCTGCTGAGCAAACTGTTGACCTCTGCAACACAAACAGCACAAACACCTGTGAACACCTGTGAACACCACCATCCAACCACCCACCCTGCTCCGCCTGCCTGCTGAGGAAACGCCTCTTATGATCAGCGTTTCACTTCACACCCGTCTGTACGTACGCCTGGATCAGTCCTGATAAATCTCCGGCTCCGGCTGCTCCAGGAGCTGCAGCTCCAGCTCCGCTCCGGCTCCGGCTCCGGCTCCAGGGCCACACCTCCTCCTACTCCACCTCCCATCCCACCGTACGCCCCAGACATCATCCCCGACATCCTGGAAGAGAACGAGCAGACAGGACGTCAGCTTCAACAAACACGAGAGGAAGAAGAAACGACGAGTGAACGAGGAAGTGAACGCGACTCACAGCTGCTGACCTGAGGGTTGTTCATCAGAGACGACGCCTGCAGAGACAAAGTATTCAGATCAACAACCAGAGAACAAAACATTATGGATCCTTTTAGTTTCACCAGAAACATCTCTACATATCAGCACCAGACTCCATTGAGAAAAACAGGGATTTAACCAGGAGCTGCTGGAATACCACTGCCTCCATCTGTTAGTGTGTCTGTGTTACTGTGTGGTACTTTTACTTCAGTAAATATCTGATTACTTCTTCCACCACTGAAAGTCTCACAGTAACACAGACACACTAACAGATGGAGGCAGTGGTATTCCAGCAGCTCCTGGTTAAATCCCTGTTTTTCTCTATGGAGTCTGGTAGAGATAAAGAGCTCAGTCTCTGTAGGAATCTGTTCCCTCACTTTGGTTTGATTGTGGTCAAACAAACAGAGTCTGAGGTCTCACCATGTTCATGAAGCCGGGGTTACTGAGCAGACCGGCCAGGTCCACCCCCCCCCGCCGTCTGAGAGAGAGAGAGAGAGACACAGAGCGGCCCATCACAGAGTCTCTGCTCAGGTTAACTCGGTGTCTTCGTACCGGACTGGAGGTCATCTTCTCCTCTGCGATCTTCAGGTTGGTTTTGTACGTGTCGTTGTCGGGTCGAGCTCCAGAGCTTTCTTATAGTAACTGGCTGCTTCTGTGTGTTTGTTGAGGCTGGCCAGAGCCAAACTGAAACAGGAAGAGGAAACCGTCAGGGTCCAGCCTGAGCCTAACCCTGCCCCCTCCTGCTGCCGTGCTCTTACCCCATCCTGCCGTAGGCTTTGCTGTAGTTGGGGTCGATGCTGATGGCCTGTTCGCAGTCCTGCACCGCTCCGGCGTAGTTCCCCAGTTTACTGTAGGCTGCAGCCCTGCACAGCACAAACACAAGCTTAACAGACAGAGGCCTTCTACCACTTTCACTTTGTTTCTGCAGCGTCACAGAGAAAAACTGTACAGATCCAGTTCAGACAGAAAACAGAAAAGACTTTATCTGACAGAGATGAAATGAAAACACAGTTCAACACCTCAGTTCCACCTGATATCAGCAGGTCATCTGTGTGGGAGGGTTAAATCCAGCAGGATGTTTTACAGTCTGACTGAGACTGGATCTGGATCTGGATCTGGATGGTTTGGATTTGATGTTTCACGGTCTGAACATGTGTGTTTGTGTGTGTGTAGTAGGGAGAGTAGCAGACGTCCAGCTGTTTAAAGTTCAGTTTGAATATTTCATCATGTGCTGTAGAGTTTTAATATCAGTTTTATTTCAGAGTAGCTGAGCTCTATTAGCTTTGGTTTAGCATTTGGTGGAAGGTTTAGATTTTTTTCTCGATGGAGCCGATACTGAGAGAAAACAGATGGAACTAGTTTTTCTTCTCTGTCTTCTTGCTTTGATTTGTCTTATTAACAGATGTTATTACTGTCTGATCTGACTGATCACTGTGTTTGTGTCTCTGACTCGCTGCCTTCATGAGGCCACAGATGTCAGAGACACCTTCAGAGTAATAATGATGAACTGAAGATTCATCCTGCTGAGGACTGATGGACATGTCAGACAGACAGCCGTCACCTCTCTGACCTGTTGCAGTAGTAGACGGCGTTCTGAGGGTGAGGGCGATGGCCTTTGAGTAAAACTCGACAGCAGCTCCGAAGTTCTCCACCTTCATCTGGTCGTTACCTGCAGCCACAAAACACAGGAGAGTAAAGCTGAGCAGAGATCAGCTGCTGGAGCCTGTGATCGGTGATCGTCCTCGTCTCACCGTCAGTCTTCAGCCGCTCCGCCTCGGCTCTCTGCTCCTCACTGATGGAGTTCGGGGTGGAGTTGTTGTTGACCTGCGACTGAGCTGGATGCTGCCGCAGACAGACACACACACACACACACACACACACACACAGTGAGTCAGAGTCACAGCGGGACAGCGAGCAGCAACATGACGCCATCACTGCGTCAGTAAACAGGAGGACGTTTCTCTACCTTCACTGTGGCCGAGGCGAAGATCTCCGGTAACGTCATGGGGACGGCGAGGCTCTGGTCGTCGGTCGACACTTCAAACGCCGTCTCCAAACACTGAACAGCAACTGCAGGTGAGGAAGGTAATGGATTACAACCTGTAACTGATTCCTCAGTTAATAAAGAGTCATTCTGAGGCTGATGTTTACCCACAATCCTCCCTGCTGATCTCACTGCAGGAGCATTACGCCCCAACACTCAGGTTTCAGATTCACATCGTTAACAAGTGACAGAACGACTGCGTCACGTTCACGCTGTGTTAAATCAACATTTCAGACATGAACTCTCTCCTCTACAGATCACATCACATATCATCACATGTTCACTCCAACTGTGAATCAACCATCAGCCTCTTCAATGAGCGCGCTCAGGAAACCCTGGGTCGACTGACGAGGTGATAAGAGATAATCAGAGCCCAAACTCAGCTCCAGGAGCAGGAGCAGAACAGAACCTGTGACAGAACCAGAGAACCAGCAGAGCAGCAGGTCTGGGTCTGTGTTGGATGAGGACTCACCCTCCAGACTCTCCTGGGCCCCTGAGGACAGATTCCCTGACTGGAGCTGATCGTGGAGGAACTGGATGATGGAGAAGGCGAGACGCTTGTTGTCTGTCATGGTGACGGAGGCTCAGACCTCTCTGTGTTCACTGAGGGAGGGAGACCCTGCAAACAACAACAACAACAACAAAGGACTGTACGTTATTTATGTTGACGCCATGATAAATGTCACATACATTATTCCTCATGTCAGAGTCTGAATCAGCTTATTCTCCCAGTAAGTTTGTGTTTTAAATGAATTTAATGAGCGCGCACACTGTGACAATAAAACCATAATGAACACATGTGACCATTATGTATTTATGTACAGTGTAAAGACCAGTGGGTGAAAATAAAGGCACATATAAGTAAGCTATCTGGTTATGTAGCTCCCGTTAGCATTAGCCTGGAGAATATTCCGGCAGCTGAGGCTCAGAGAGGCTAACAGCTAACAGCTAACACTAGCTATCTTTGTACATGAATCCTAGTGAAGCGAGCTGCCGCTCACAGCTGAAAATAAGCGGATATTTAACTTTAATCAGTCTGTGTAAAGCACCGTTGCTCACAGTGAAAATGTCACTTTGAACCTTAACTCATTCACTGTAAACAGCAGGTTCGTCTTAGCTTAGCCTGCTAGCACGCCGACAAAATAGCAAACACACAGGGCACGCTCCTCTTACGTCTGTCTGCCGTAACTTGGGAAGTCAAGTTTTACCAAACTCCAGTCAAAATTCTGTCAGTTTAACGCCGGCTCGTAATCAGCAGCAGGAAGTGAAAGTTACAAGAGATTTATCAGAAAAGGCGACACGCTGGTCTCCTGTAGAGAAGATAGTTGACTCATCGGGTGGGAACCACAGAATGTGACTCAGACCACTGGTTTCTTATTTTAGCCTGTCACCACCTTCCATCACTATGGAAGTGACTGTTCAACCGAGGGGGAACCCGTTGCTAAAAGCTGCAATTGTATAAATATCTACGTTAATTTGATTATGGAACTTATGCCGAATTAAAGAGTGGTTCTTGACAGTTTATTACACGTCCTGAACTTTGTACAAACACACACAGGGTTCTACACAGAACCAAAACCGAGTTCTATTCCTAGAGTTTTGAAAGGAGATTGGCGTGACGTGTTCTCCAAGCCACAGCGGCACGATGCTAACGGTTAGCTAGCTAGCTTATCACATTCCGCTGACTGCTATGAATCTGCCGTTCACCAGACACCATCAGGCGGCCTGATCTAACACGATAACACGGTAGCGCGTTTTGTCTTACCAGCTGCCTTTTCGGTGTGGACTGTCCCGGTAACGAAGAGTTGACGTTAGCTCCGCTGCTTCGAGGGTTCGTAGCCGTCGGCTTGTCGCAGAATTATGATGTCA
>NW_026117314.1:0-17070 GCF_001640805.2 Lates calcarifer | reverse complement strand
AACTCTCTGGATTTTCTCTGCTAAAAAACAGACATTTCTGTCTTGTTAGAGACCAGTGTCAGAACGATCTGATTTAAGTTCTGTTCGGCAAACATCTTTGAAAAGAAGAGTATGAGGAACAGACAAAGATGAAGGTGGAAGTCGTCAAACTCTGAAAGAAAGAAATCACCATCTTTCACAGCACAAGAAAATCAAACAAGACACACACCAGTCCAGACTGCTAAAAAAAGACATGAACAGATCTGTTCTGACTGGAAACAGTTTATGTTGAGTTTTTTTTCACAAAGTTAAATCTTGGACCAGTCGACTTCCCTCTCAGCTCTTCTTCATCACATTACAGTCAACCTGAACTCTGAGATTAATCCAGGACCCAGCTCAGGTCCAGGTCCTGACGTTAGTTAGGGTTTATGGACGCACGCTCTAAACTGTGCCAAATAAACAAACAAACTCAGGTGCATCAGTCCTAATCCAATCACTGCCATTAGATTCCTGGAACCACACCAAGACCAGGTCTGGTATTTCTGAGGGACAGGAAGCGGCCGTGACGCAACAATTAACCCGGAGGTCAAACAGAGTCCAACACAAACTGACGCAAAGTCACACAGACAATATCAGACTCAAAGGCTCAGGAAGACGAAGAGTCAGGGGGAAGTAAATTAATAAAATGTCCAACAGACTAAAAGGAAATAATCATCTCCAGCTTAAAGCTCCTCAGCATTGGATCTGATCACTTCTGACGACACAGTCATTCTCCATCAACTCTGGATTTTTGTAGTTATTTCCAGTCATAGCTCATTAATTGGTGCAATTTTTGAGGATTATTTGGCCATTTTATGCCTCAATTATCAGGTGAATAATAGAGAGATGGAGGACAGAAAACAACATGAAACAACTGGACGTGAACCAAGACCTTCCACCTCTTTACCACCAGATTACGTCTGGTTCACAAACATTGGTTTTATCCAGAGAACCAGGTCCAGGTTCAGGTCCAGGAGGTTTAAGTTGGAGATTATATTTTTCTTTTAGTTTGTTTCAGACATTTTGTTACTTTACTTCTAAAGAAGTGAGTTCAGCTGACTGTGGTTCTGGTCCCTGAGGAACTGTCCAGTCGCCTTCGACTCTAGCACTTAAGACTACCATGACCTGGATGACTGTGATCCTACATAGACCCGGTTCCAACTGAGAACCAACTTTTTAGCTTCTCTTCTTTTTGGTCCAAACGCTCTGAATGGTTCAAATTTAAGTGCAGGAACTGGAACAGAACCAGTTCCATGTTGGCAGTAAAGGGATTTCTGAGGTTTACGGTCGGCACTGTAAACCTCTCAGCCTGCATGTTTTTTCAGGTCGTCCATCACATTCACGTTAACGTATTTCAGTGACGACTTGAGGGAATTCCCTCAAATCTGGAGAAAACATTCATTTGGATTCAAGGGTGAACTGTTGAGAATTTGGTGGTCAAAGGTCAAAGGTCAGGCTTTTTAAAACCCTTTATTAATGCGTCCTTCTCAGTAAATTTGTCTCCTTGTTCAACATCCAAGTTGAGCGACAGGAACTGCTCCGTCCTCCCTCCGAGCCGAGGTCAAACCCTAAACTCCTCCTGTCCAAACAAACCTCCACTGAACCCTCCACTTTGTTTTTATCCTTACCAGGTTTGTTAGCTTGTGGCTGCTCTCATACGTCTGTGATGTGTTGAGTTCATGAGAATCCACTTCATCGTCGACTCGTCGTCGCTCAGGTTAAAATAAAATCATTGACACCTGCTGATGAAGAGACATGAGTGAAAACACAACAGGGTTTAGATCAGAACAGAGCTACAGCAGAGGGAATACTGACCTTACATTCAGTCCACATGAACCGTCATGTTGAACTGTAGCTGTTTACGTCACAGAAATAAACCAAGTTGAGTTTATAATGACTATGATAATAATCTGTTTAATTTCAACTGACACAAATTAGAAATACAACAGAATAATAAATTACAAAACTGTTCAAGATCACAATATGAGCACATACAACGATGAAAATCTCATTAAATAAAGCCAGATGTACATGGATTTACAGTATCCTGACTCTTTAAAAAGGCTCCAGTGAATCTGTGTTCATCAGAGTTTACAGCTTCATCTGACACAGCAGGTTTATACAAAACAAAAGAGGAGTGTTGTTAAAGAGAAACGCAGTCATAAGCCTTAATATACACTGAGTGGCCACTTTATTAGGTACACCCGTACAATACAGCTGTTGTTCTGCCTTCACAGAGTTTTGTAAAGTGCTGAGGTCAAAGTTAAAGCTGGAGTTCTACTGCATGTGTTTCTAATTCTACAAACACCTCTGAGCAGGGACAGGTTGGCCCGGGGCCGATCACCACTTCACTGTTTAGACTCTTCTTGTTGGAAAGTCAATAAACCAACCAGAAAGAGCTGCGTGACGGCGATAAAAAGCACATGAATGATTCAAAACAACACGTAAGAGGTAGAAAACAAACGCAGAGACAGGAAACAATCAGAGGCTAAAACATATCCACATCATCTGCTGTCGTTTCGTCTCTTCAGGGTTAAATGTTGCTCTCTCAACACTTACAGTGGCCTCAATGTTAAACCATGGATATAAATACAACACCTTCACAAAGGTGTCAATGAAACCACCAAATATTAAAAGCTTCATACAAGTCGACTTCACGGCTGAACACCTGGATTCCACAGGTGTACCTAATAAAGTGAACACTCAGCGTATATAAGACAAACCAACCTCTAAACATGTAATGAACTGTCACCTTCACATCAGTGTCACTGAGGTCGGCCGCACCTGTAACCACACCTGGCAGTGATGTCACAGAGTACACCTGTGCATCACTGCAGCCAGGTGAGAAGTTAAAGGCACTGTGGAGCGATCTTTATAAGAGCAGGTGTCTGTTTGTGACACTCAGCTCCGCCAGTGTTTCAGAGAAGTAGGAATGCACTGAAAAAAAAAAAAAAATCAGCGAAGAAGAAAAAAAAAAGTTTTATGAGGAAGAAGCTGCAGTGAACTGGTTTCTATTTCTCTGTTTACAGGAAACTTTCAACTGTTTTCATTAAGTTTCATTTTAAAAACTTTGTCAATAACTTTGTTATTTTTCAGTTTGGACCACGTCAGAGACACAGCTCAGTTTCTTCTCATCCAGCTGCTCCAGATGTTTCTGCCTCTCACAGCTGGACTCTTATTACAGAGGAGTTAAAGGAACAGTTCCATGTTTTATGGAGTCAGATGTTCAGATGTGTTCAGGATCAGTCTGAACTTCTGAGTTTCGGCCTGAATTTCCAAAAACACTGAACTGCTCCTTTAAGCGTGTTCCTTTGGTATCGCTGTGTGAGTCACTGACTTCCTGTCTGTCACCACTTGATGAAGACGAGCGCGGCGAGCGCTGCGTAGCCGAGGATGAGGAAGAGCACTTTGAGGAGCCGGTCCTGTTTGTCGTCCAGCTCCCGGGACAGGATCTCGAAGAAGGTGACGAACAGGAAGGTGCCGGCGGCGAGTCCCTGCAGCACCACCGACACCACGCCGCCCGCCAGCGTCTGAGCCGACTCGATGCCCATCCCTACCACCACGCCCAGCGGGATCATCAGGCCCACCGCCACGCCCAGCTTGGCGGCATCCCTCATGCCCAGCGACGCCTTGGCCACGCTGACCCCGAGGGCGACGGCGGCCAGCGTCTCGTGCACGGCCACGCCCAGGAAGAGGCCGCCCAGCTTGGCTCCGTCCTCCTGCAGGCCGAGTGCCAGGCCCTCGAACACCGAGTGAGCCGACAGAGCCAGGACCAGGCTGGCCAGCCGCAGAGGCCCCGCCCCCGCCAGCTCGGCCGGGCTGAAGTGTCCGTGCTGGTGCCCGTGGGAGCGGTGACCGCCGCCACCGCCCGGCGAGCCCCGCGCCGAGGAGATGAAGGGTGTGTCGTACTCTGAGTCGCTGCCGGCCTCCGAGCCGCCGGCGTTAAAGGTCTCCAGGTCTATGAAGGACGGTTTCTCCTTCCTGAAGGTGAGGACGGCCTGCTCCACAAACACGGTGAGGAAGAAACCGAGCATCATCATCGTCTCAGCCAGAGGATAATCACTGCTGATCTGCAGCTGCCTGAACACATCGCCCACCTGAGGACAGGAAACACAGTCAGGTGGACCAGCTGAGAGTTCTGTTCAGAGACTCCTGATACAGAGGAGGTGGACAAAATAACAGAAACACCTGTCCCTACATGTCCTGACAGCTTTAAAGGAGGGATGGACACAACAAGAACCAGTCAGAAAGAGCTGGTATCTGATGTATTTGTAGTTTTCTACTGTTAAAGAGCCAGAATCTCATGGCAGCTCGTGTCTCAGCCGAACACGGCGTCTACGTGTTCGTACGGCGAGACATTGAGAACTGCAGTGTTTCCCTCAGTTACCTTGTCTCTGACGGCGGGCAGCAGAGCGTTGAAGCAGGTCGCGAGGAACACGCCTCCTCCAAACGAGTTACAGAGCGACAGCGCCCTCCTGTACCTGTGCGCCTTGTCGTAGTCGACCAGCAGGAGGCGCACGGGGACCAGCACGCCGGCCAGCACGAGGCCGAACAGTCCCAGCAGGCCGAGCAGCTTCGCCACCAGGATCTGCATCCTGAAGCAGAAAAACCCAGAGGACGCTAAAGCCAAGACGACGTCATCATCCTCCACCTCTGCTGCTTCTACTGGACTCTACTGCTGCTTCTACTGCAGGAGACACAGACTCTGAGTGGAGACACGAAGGAACAAGGAAGTGCAGATCAGACCACAATAAAGCAGAGTGAACCAGTCCACCTGGACTCTTCACCTGAGGATCAGACTCAGAATCAGGATCAGTTTAATTCCTGCAAAATGTGTCTGTAACATTATAACTATAGAAACACATTAAAGCTTTGCATTAAACCCTCATTAAACACGGTTTGACTTTTATTCCTGAATCATTTATTTCCTGATCTGGATGACATCACTGCATAAAATACAGAGAAAAATACTTTTACTCCAGGATGTAGTGGATTAGTGGCATGAAAAGAAAATACTCAAGTAAAGTACAAGTACCTCGACACTGAAGCTAAGTGCAGTACTCAGTAGATTCATCACATATGTCACATTAAAGAACAGAACAGTGAATCTATCTGAAAGTTTCTCTTCAGTCTGAACATTAAACACTTTAAACCTTCATCCTCGCTGAGTCAAACTTACAAATCGTTTGTTTGTTTGTTTGTTTGTTTTTATCCGTTTTTACCGTTAAATTCAAGCAGGAAGCGACGACATCAAATTACACAACCTTACTTCCGTCTCCTGTCAGGAACTTCAAAATAAAACATTAAGGCGCTTGAAAACGAACTAAAACATTAACTCTCTGACTCTCTTCAGGCCACGTTTCTTCACTCGTTATTATAAACTTATTTAACAGACCGACTCTCACCTCTTCAGCTTTAATAAACACATTCTAATAGATTACGTTAAAAATAAAATCATCTCCACTTCCGCTCCTGCTCTTAGCTAACAGCGGCTAACTTAACTGCTAACAGTCGTTAGCTTCCCTGCAGCTAAACCCATCGCTAACACCTGAACACTCCGGAAATAAAGGGAAACAGCTGTTTACACCTGTGTTACTCAGACTAAACAACGACCTCACCTCAACACAACAACATCAAACACAAACATGAGTCGGATTGAACGTGTTTACCTGTCCGCTCCTCGTCCTCTCCTCCAGCAGGTGTATGAAGACGCTTCCTCGGCTACGTCACGCACTCCCTGGGCTCTGAGTGGTGAGTTTTCTAATGACGTAGGCAGTGATGTTGTAAGGAAGTGAACTTCGGATGTTTACAAAAAATATATTTATACATTAAATTAAAAATAAGGTGAAACACATTTCCTTTAAATGAAAATTAAACTATAAAATGTATTTATGGAGATTTAAACGTTTTTATTTTCTTTATTTATTTGTTTTATTATTATGTCATTCTGTTGTCTCTGTAGCAAAAAATTACTGAAGTGGTTTCCAAAGTAAAATTAAAAATTAGTAGTAGTAGTGTTATATTCAAAATAAGAGAGGTTTATTTTTAAAAATGACATAAAATCTTCCCAGTAAATTCTCCAGACGTGAATATTTGTTTTGTTTGTTTGTGCTGATGAAACATGTGTATTTCTACCTTCAAAGTGTAATTTTGGTCTGATTTAAAGACTGTTAGTCACTGTTTTAAAGAATTCTTTATTCATTGACAGAAGTTTTCAGGTTCAGTTTAATTCATTGTCTAATTTCTTTGTCCTTTAACTATAAAATGTTTTTTAAAAAGCAACAGGTTTATAAAATATTTTTTAGAGTTATTATTTCAGTTTATTTAAATTCCCTGTATGTTTACACATCCTGATGCCTACTTTTGCTTTTAGTTGTGATATTTCTAAATACATTCAGCTGATAAATACTTTACCACTTTATTTACCCCCAGGACTGATGCTAAAACCAGGAAGTCAGTTAGCATGTTAGCACTTCCTGTTCCCTCGTCCCAAAGTCAGTGTGTTTCTGGTGAAATGTCTGAAATAAGGTCTGTGTTTTTAACGTGGGACTAACGTGTGAATTTCCCTCCGTATGCGTGAACACGTCGTGCAGGGAAACAAACCTCAGGAGTGAAAACTCGTCAGACAGGAGGAGGTAAAATGTTGAGATGCTCTTTTTAATTTCCAAACTGTGTTGAAACAGCTGCTCCTCTCAGCTCCATGTGACCGAGGAGTTTCACCTGCCACACAGGATTAGTTCATTTACACTAAATCAGCCCTGATATTCACTCACTCACTCATTCACTCACACTCTCACACACTCACCATAAACAAGGTACTGGACCAAAAATTGCATTCAAAGTTACACTGTGTAGTTTTTAGAGGAAAAAAAAGACATTTCAAGCGTCAGGTTTAATCTCTGCTGACCTGCCTCTCTACAGCTGTTTAACACCTGGGCCCATGTTGCTGTCAGAGCTCGATTTATTAGAATTAATCAGTGTTGGATATCAAAGTGTTACGTCAAAATGTTCTTCCTAAAAACCACACAGAGCCGCAGGAAGTGGGTGGTGGTGGTTTTTGTTTGTTTTTTTGGTGAAGTGGCTCCTGAACCAAACGGGACGCCTCGCTCTCTCTCTCATGCAGGAATTACTCAGTGATGGAAAAAACAAAAACTTCCTTTTAGTCCTTCGAGTTATAATGATCCAAATCAGAAAGAAAAAAAGGAACAGACGGTCGTTACGTCTCCTCCACACGTAAACCTGCCGAACCTGAAACACAGAGGAAGTAAAGAGAAAAGAAACGTCACGTCACAGAGGAAAGACGAACAGATCTACAGGTTCATCTCTGCTTCTGCTCTGGATCATAGGAGACTGACTGAGTCATGTTATGGTGAGTTACAGTGTCAGGAGGACAGGAGGCAGCTACAGATTACATGAGTCTGCAGAGGGCTTTTCATTTGAAATGACGGTTACAGGAAGTGGAGACAGTCAGGACCTGGTTGAAGTGAGTAGTTGAGTTAGACAGTAATCAGAGTACTCACGGTCTCTGATGTCACGGCTGCTCCTCGTTGCTGCTGGGCGTTCGGTTGCGGATTTGACTCCTCAGCTGTTCGATGAGTTCTGGGTTCTGCTGCTGCATCTGCTGAGCAAACTGTTGACCTCTGCAACACAAACAGCACAAACACCTGTGAACACCTGTGAACACCCACCATCCAACCACCCACCCTGCTCCGCCTGCCTGCTGAGGAAACGCCTCTTATGATCAGCGTTTCACTTCACACCCGTCTGTACGTACGCCTGGATCAGTCCTGATAAATCTCCGGCTCCGGCTGCTCCAGGAGCTGCAGCTCCAGCTCCGGCTCCGGCTCCGGCTCCGGCTCCAGGGGCCACACCTCCTCCTACTCCACCTCCCATCCCACCGTACGCCCCAGACATCATCCCCGACATCCTGGAAGAGAACGAGCAGACAGGACGTCAGCTTCAACAAACACGAGAGGAAGAAGAAACGACGAGTGAACGAGGAAGTGAACGCGACTCACAGCTGCTGAACCTGAGGGTTGTTCATCAGAGACGACGCCTGCAGAGACAAAGTATTCAGATCAACAACCAGAGAACAAAACATTATGGATCCTTTTAGTTTCACCAGAAACATCTCTACATATCAGCACCAGACTCCATTGAGAAAAACAGGGATTTAACCAGGAGCTGCTGGAATACCACTGCCTCCATCTGTTAGTGTGTCTGTGTTACTGTGTGGTACTTTTACTTCAGTAAATTATCTGATTACTTCTTCCACCACTGAAAGTCTCACAGTAACACAGACACACTAACAGATGGAGGCAGTGGTATTCCAGCAGCTCCTGGTTAAATCCCTGTTTTCTCTATGGAGTCTGGTAGAGATAAAGAGCTCAGTCTCTGTAGGAATCTGTTCCCTCACTTTGGTTTGATTGTGGTCAAACAAACAGAGTCTGAGGTCTCACCATGTTCATGAAGCCGGGGTTACTGAGCAGACCGGCCAGGTCCACCCCGCCCATCCCCGCCGTCTGAGAGAGAGAGAGAGAGAGAGAGACACAGACATGAACAGCGGCCCATCACAGAGTCTCTGCTCAGGTTAACTCGGTGTCTTCGTACCGGACTGGAGGTCTCCATCTTCTCCTCTGCGATCTTCAGGTTGGTTTTGTACGTGTCGTTGTCGGGGTCGAGCTCCAGAGCTTTCTTATAGTAACTGGCTGCTTCTGTGTGTTTGTTGAGGCTGGCCAGAGCCAAACTGAAACAGGAAGAGGAAACCGTCAGGGTCCAGCCTGAGCCTAACCCTGCCCCCTCCTGCTGCCGTGCTCTTACCCCATCCTGCCGTAGGCTTTGCTGTAGTTGGGGTCGATGCTGATGGCCTGTTCGCAGTCCTGCACCGCTCCGGCGTAGTTCCCCAGTTTACTGTAGGCTGCAGCCCTGCACAGCACAAACACAAGCTTAACAGACAGAGGCCTTTCTACCACTTCACTTTGTTTCTGCAGCGTCACAGAGAAAAACTGTACAGATCCAGTTCAGACAGAAAACAGAAAAGACTTTATCTGACAGAGATGAAATGAAAACACAGTTCAACACCTCAGTTCCACCTGATATCAGCAGGTCATCTGTGTGGGAGGGTTAAATCCAGCAGGATGTTTTACAGTCTGACTGAGACTGGATCTGGATCTGGATCTGGATGGTTTGGATTTGATGTTTCACGGTCTGAACATGTGTGTTTGTGTGTGTGTAGTAGGGAGAGTAGCAGACGTCCAGCTGTTTAAAGTTCAGTTTGAATATTTCATCATGTGCTGTAGAGTTTTAATATCAGTTTTATTTCAGAGTAGCTGAGCTCTATTAGCTTTGGTTTAGCATTTGGTGGAAGGTTTAGATTTTTTTCTCGATGGAGCCGATACTGAGAGAAAACAGATGGAACTAGTTTTTCTTCTCTGTCTTCTTGCTTTGATTTGTCTTATTAACAGATGTTATTACTGTCTGATCTGACTGATCACTGTGTTTGTGTCTCTGACTCGCTGCCTTCATGAGGCCACAGATGTCAGAGACACCTTCAGAGTAATAATGATGAACTGAAGATTCATCCTGCTGAGGACTGATGGACATGTCAGACAGACAGCCGTCACCTCTCTGACCTGTTGCAGTAGTAGACGGCGTTCTGAGGGTTGAGGGCGATGGCCTTTGAGTAAAACTCGACAGCAGCTCCGAAGTTCTCCACCTTCATCTGGTCGTTACCTGCAGCCACAAAACACAGGAGAGTAAAGCTGAGCAGAGATCAGCTGCTGGAGCCTGTGATCGGTGATCGTCCTCGTCTCACCGTCAGTCTTCAGCCGCTCCGCCTCGGCTCTCTGCTCCTCACTGATGGAGTTCGGGGTGGAGTTGTTGTTGACCTGCGACTGAGCTGGATGCTGCCGCAGACAGACACACACACACACACACACACACACACAGTGAGTCAGAGTCACAGCCGGGACAGCGAGCAGCAACATGACGCCATCACTGCGTCAGTAAACAGGAGGACGTTTCTCTACCTTCACTGTGGCCGAGGCGAAGATCTCCGGTAACGTCATGGGGACGGCGAGGCTCTGGTCGTCGGTCGACACTTCAAACGCCGTCTCCAAACACTGAACAGCAACTGCAGGTGAGGAAGGTAATGGATTACAACCTGTAACTGATTCCTCAGTTAATAAAGAGTCATTCTGAGGCTGATGTTTACCCACAATCCTCCCTGCTGATCTCACTGCAGGAGCATTACGCCCCAACACTCAGGTTTCAGATTCACATCGTTAACAAGTGACAGAACGACTGCGTCACGTTCACGCTGTGTTAAATCAACATTTCAGACATGAACTCTCTCCTCTACAGATCACATCACATATCATCACATGTTCACTCCAACTGTGAATCAACCATCAGCCTCTTCAATGAGCGCGCTCAGGAAACCCTGGGTCGACTGACGAGGTGATAAGAGATAATCAGAGCCCAAACTCAGCTCCAGGAGCAGGAGCAGAACAGAACCTGTGACAGAACCCAGAGAACCAGCAGAGCAGCAGGTCTGGGTCTGTGTTGGATGAGGACTCACCCTCCAGACTCTCCTGGGCCCCTGAGGACAGATTCCCTGACTGGAGCTGATCGTGGAGGAACTGGATGATGGAGAAGGCGAGACGCTTGTTGTCTGTCATGGTGACGGAGGCTCAGACCTCTCTGTGTTCACTGAGGGAGGGAGACCCTGCAAACAACAACAACAACAACAAAGGACTGTACGTTATTTATGTTGACGCCATGATAAATGTCACATACATTATTCCTCATGTCAGAGTCTGAATCAGCTTATTCTCCCAGTAAGTTTGTGTTTTAAATGAATTTAATGAGCGCGCACACTGTGACAATAAAACCATAATGAACACATGTGACCATTATGTATTTATGTACAGTGTAAAGACCAGTGGGTGAAAATAAAGGCACATATAAGTAAGCTATCTGGTTATGTAGCTCCCGTTAGCATTAGCCTGGAGAATATTCCGGCAGCTGAGGCTCAGAGAGGCTAACAGCTAACAGCTAACACTAGCTATCTTTGTACATGAATCCTAGTGAAGCGAGCTGCCGCTCACAGCTGAAAATAAGCGGATATTTAACTTTAATCAGTCTGTGTAAAGCACCGTTGCTCACAGTGAAAATGTCACTTTGAACCTTAACTCATTCACTGTAAACAGCAGGTTCGTCTTAGCTTAGCCTGCTAGCACGCCGACAAAATAGCAAACACACAGGGCACGCTCCTCTTACGTCTGTCTGCCGTAACTTGGGAAGTCAAGTTTTACCAAACTCCAGTCAAAATTCTGTCAGTTTAACGCCGGCTCGTAATCAGCAGCAGGAAGTGAAAGTTACAAGAGATTTATCAGAAAAGGCGACACGCTGGTCTCCTGTAGAGAAGATAGTTGACTCATCGGGTGGGAACCACAGAATGTGACTCAGACCACTGGTTTCTTATTTTAGCCTGTCACCACCTTCCATCACTATGGAAGTGACTGTTCAACCGAGGGGGAACCCGTTGCTAAAAGCTGCAATTGTATAAATATCTACGTTAATTTGATTATGGAACTTATGCCGAATTAAAGAGTGGTTCTTGACAGTTTATTACACGTCCTGAACTTTGTACAAACACACACAGGGTTCTACACAGAACCAAAACCGAGTTCTATTCCTAGAGTTTTGAAAGGAGATTGGCGTGACGTGTTCTCCAAGCCACAGCGGCACGATGCTAACGGTTAGCTAGCTAGCTTATCACATTCCGCTGACTGCTATGAATCTGCCGTTCACCAGACACCATCAGGCGGCCTGATCTAACACGATAACACGGTAGCGCGTTTGTCTTACCAGCTGCCTTTTCGGTGTGGACTGTCCCGGTAACGAAGAGTTGACGTTAGCTCCGCTGCTTCGAGGGTTCGTAGCCGTCGGCTTGTCGCAGAATTATGATGTCACGCAAAGGCGCCGCTGTCCCTCTAATTTGAGAAGGTTCCAAACTGTGACCTGGAAGTATCTCAGTATATCTTTTTTCCCCTAAACTTTATTTCACATTACAATTTACTGAAACATTTCAATTTGAAATACACATCAATTTACAAAAAGAACTCATTTGAGGAAACATTTGCTTGCATTTGAAACACTACAAGCTTCCTACCTCAGTGTATCTCCTTCAGCGGAGGAGACACTGGGAGTTCCTTCACTAAAGGACTCTGTGGCTCTTCCTCTGTTGTTCTTTATGATATTTTACAAACCAACAGAGCAGATCAGTCATTGTAAACAAAACAGTTACACTGAGGATTCTCTACCCAGAGCATGTGGTGTGAGTGCTTAGGTTGTCAGTGGTGTTGTTGTAGTGTGGATGAACTGGAGCTGACCTCTCAGGGACGGAGGGAATCCTTCTTTCAGAAAACCCTTGGTGGGTTGATTAATTCCTTCTCAGAGAAAATCAAATTAAAATTAAATCCTCAACACCAGGGCTTTGTCTTTTTATTATTTTTTATTGACAAATATATGTTGACACATGAATAAAGCAGGCTAGAATTAATAAACCAAATCTTTTCCAATGACAAAATAAAATAAGAGCTTACAGCTTTAACCCTTGTCTGGTGAGCAAAAAAATTTGGAGTCCTGCTCCAGAGCCCAGAACCTGAGAGCTGACAAAGTCCACTGAATCTCTCCCCTGTAAGACAGGAAACCTCATCTTTGATACTGTTCCCAGTTCAGCCTTGCTTCTTTTTTCATGGGTACAGGTACCTGTGCACCTGCAGCACCGATCCAAACCAGTTCAATTAAAAAATAATAATAATTTTAGCATCCTGCAAAATCACACCAGCAGACAGGAAATAAGACAGACGACTGCAGATGGTGAGAAGAGGGATCAGACCTCCACCAAACTAACATGAAAAAATGTGTCAGAGCTAACAGTATCACATCTATCTTTCTCTAACTGTACTCAGAAGCACAAATGTAAAATGCTGATCCAAAGCTAACAGTACTGTGTGTCCATCATTGACTATTTCTATGGCTCAAATGTTAAACACTGGCTCCCAACCTCCACATAAAAATAAAAGATGAACTTCCTGCACTACAAATCTACTGACTCTATCATTAACACTGGTCTATAATAAAAGATGAGGCAAAACAAAACTATATTCTATCATAAGTAACAAAAGGAAGATGATTAAATGTTCAGTGAAGCACCTGAAATAAGCATCAAATGATTCAAACTGAAAGAAAAGGATTAAATGATGAATGAAGACGTTTCTTAAAAACAATGTACATGTCATCAAGAAAATGATCAGATGATAAAAGTGAGTAGATGATAAAAACGAATGAAGTCTCCTTGTAACGAATCTTTAACAGAATAACAGAACATGGTCCAGTCAGAGCCTCTCTACACACAAGCTGCTGCTGCTGCTGCTTCAACATCTGGATCATCAGGACACAGCTCATCCTCACCACCAGCTGCAGAGAGAGAGAGACAGAGCAGAGAGGAGGTCAATCAGTGTTTACAGAGACTCTTCATCAGCTTCTGGCTGATCTGATTGGCTGACTGTTCTCTGTCTCTCTGTCTTTCTGTCCAATCCTGAAGCCTGTCACCATTCTCCTCTCACAGCTTCACTGAGGAAAGCAGCCACTGAGAAGGTCCCAGCTTTACAGGAAACACTGGATCTTTGCTCTGATACTAACTGTGTTTAGGACAATACTGATGGAAGCAGCATGGACTGACTCCAAATACTGACCCCAGATCATCCAGTCTATAGTATGGACTCTGCACAAGATCATACAGCTCCTTCAGGTCTGAATCCTGCAGCCTGTTGTCTCTCAGGTCCAGACGTCTCAGATGGGAGGGGTTGGACTTCAGAGCTGAGACCAGAGAAGAACAGCTGATCTCTGATAAACTGCAGTCAATCAATCTGAATAAAGAATAAAAGATGAAGATCAAATCATTTATAATCAGATCTGTACTAATCAATGATCTTTGTATAATAATAATAATAATAATAATAATAATAATAATAAACCAACAGTGAGCTCCTTTAAACTTTTCCTCCTTCACACATTTAACAAGTAAATTCAACTGGATGAAAAAATACAACAATTTTCACACTTGTGTTAAAGATCAAAACACACACACACAATTTGATCAAACAGACATTCATCCTGACAGGTCACTGAAATCAACTGAAAAATCTAATGTCCAAATATCAGCTGTGAGGATCTTCTGTCTGTTGTTGTGATAAAAATTGTCTTTGACCAACGACCACTGAACATTTTCTACAGTGTATTTAGAAAACATTAGTCCTCTGACTGGGAGAAATACCAGTGTGTGAGTTGTGAAGGTTTGATTGAAGTGAACAGACATTATTCATGACAACTGACTGAAATGAACTGAACCTGAAGGAATAATTCTCAGTGTGAGATCAGAACAACTGACAATATGGAACAACCACTATTTAACATGTCATTCATTCTAAATCAATGGATTCAAGTTCTGTGTGAAGATAAATGAGGTTCAGTTGTGGATTAAAGATAGAAGATCTCCAACAGTAACAGACAGTGAACTGACATCAGAGTCTCCAGTCTACAGTCTGGACTCTGCAGAAAACCACACAGCTCCTTCACTCCTGAATCCTGCAGGTAGTTTCCCCACAGGTCCAGATGTCTCAGATGGGAGGGGTTGGACTTCAGAGCTGAGACCAGAGAAGAACAGCTGATCTCTGACAACCAGCAGTCAATCAACCTGAATAAAGAATAAAAGATGAAGATCAAATCATTGATAATCAGATCTGTCCTAATCAATGATCTTTTCTCTAAAATGAGTAGAGTGACTTTGTCCTTCTGTTATTGTGGATCATCATAATGTCAGCCTTCTACAGACATCATCCAAATGTCATCACAACATTCATACACCTGTTCATGTCAACACAGATTCATAACATGCTGCTGACCTCAGTCAAGTCTCTAACTAGAGGATCAATATCAGATCAGACACGTTGGACTAAAAGTCTGTTTGTTATTTTTTAACCAATAAAAATATTTGATTCAAATTATTTAGTGCGCGCACACACATCTCCAGTCTAAGGTTGGTGTCCTTCATCATCATCATCTCTGTGACTTTAGCTTGGTGCAGTTAGGTCTGGGTGATGTGGGAAAAAATCATATCATGATATGTTTCATATCGGTCGATATCGATATGTATCACCATATAAATATATAAGATATATAAGAGCTACAGGAGCAACAGAGCCACAGGCTTTACAACCATATCTTCAAATGACCAAATCACCAAACTAACTGTGGAGTTCAATACTTGATGAAAACAGAGCACAGAGCGATGCAGACAGTGAGACTCGCTCCAACTCTCTCTGCTCTGGTGTCAGGTGAGTCCTACCTGCTGAGAGCTGTATGCTAGTTGTGAGAACACACACAGTTAAAGAGGAAACTACCGATGATATGATGAGTTCAAATCAACTGAGATAACTGAACTAATGACTGCTGCACACAGCTGCAGTATCCACAACATTAGCACCTGTGTTACTCCTGCACTCTGTGCATCAACCTAACCTGATGTGTCTCTAACTCGGTTCCAGCCATGACTGGTTTGGCACAGCACTATTCTCACTATCATTGGCTTCTCATATTGTCTGTCAGAACATAGGTGGAATGAGTTCTGTTGATGCTATATCACATGTCTTATGTGTCTATGGAGGAAAAGTTATCGTTTTATCACCCAGCCCTTGGTGCAGTATTTGTTTGATGAAGACAGATGCAGCTTTTGTCAGGTTCAAATGAGCAGATCTGATTTTCATCAACTTTCTTATTTCAACAAACTTGTACCTTCTCTACTGCTCTAAATCACAAACACTGTGACTGGTCTCACCTTCTTCTTTTTCTACTAATTACAACAGAGAGTCTTTTCTCTTCACCAGCTCATTTTTAAATCCTCACACAGAAATCACTAAAATGTACCAACCAATGAACAACTCAAACTTTAAAGATTTGAACTGAATATAGAGAAAAAACAGCTCCAGTCAGTGAACTGACCTCAGAGTCTGCAGTCTACAGTTTGGACTCTCCAGTCCAGAGGACAGTATCTTCACTGCTGAATCATCCAGGTTGTTTCTACTCAGGTCCAGTTCTGTCAGATGGGAGGGGTTGGACTTCAGAGCTGAGGCCACGACTTCACAGTGAATCTCTGAGAGTCGACAGTCAACAAGTCTGTGATTAGAGAAAATATAAAATCAGAATAAAATCAGACAGTTTGAAATGAAAACACACTCAGTGTATATGACAACACAACATGATCAACATCTGCTCTTCACATCTGTGGTTCAGCTCATCTCATCTTATTGTGTTTGACATGAAACAATAACTCTCATCACTCTCTCTCAGACCTGCAGGCTTTTAATGGGAATCTTTGTTTTGCAGATGAAGGGAGGGAAAATGACGTCACCTTTATGTTTCCATCATGTGATTTGATCCCAGAGTCAGAATGAAGCCATCTTGTTTAGAAAAACATGTAGATTGTCCACTGTTTTTAAACTGACTCCAGAACATTTCTGATGAGTTCAGCTCAGAGAACAATTCAATAGAATCTCTGTTTGCTGCATGGTTTTCACATCATGTCATCAGAAGAACAGGACATTGACCTTTGGTGTGTATAAGAAGACTGAATTCTCCTCTACAGCAACAAGAGAGAAAACACCTGAGAGTTTCTGTCTCATTTAACATCATATATGGAAAGACTTTCAACTATTACCATTAAACTTCAACAACTTCACTGTTTCAAATGAAAAGTTGAAGAAGCAATAAAGCTCATCTTCACTCTTGGTCTGGTGTGACCAGTAGTTGATGGAGGCTAATGTTAATGTCAGCAAACTTTAAATAGATAATGTTGGTAAATGACATTACTGAGTCACTTCACTCATTTGATGACTTTTCTCTACTTGTTCCATCATGTTTTAGCATTAACCATTAGCCCAGAAGTGTTTGTTACCACAGTGACTGCTGTTTGACCTTTTGGATAGA
>NW_026117313.1:0-90641 GCF_001640805.2 Lates calcarifer | reverse complement strand
TGTCTCCCAGCACAGTCTCAAGAGTGTGGAGGAGATACCAGGAGATGAGCCGTTAAACTAGGAGAGCTGGACAGGGCTGTGTAACGCAACAACCCAGCAGCAGGACCGTATGTGCCCCTTTGTGTGAGGAAGAACAGGAGGACTATAACACCTAACTAGTGGAAGACACTGATGCCTGATACCAGGGATATCAAATAAACGCTCAAACAGCTTTCCGTAGTGTCCCAGACATTAATGGTTTAGTCCTACATTCATCTTCTTATAACATTAAGGCACGTCATATATCAATTATATAATGCATTTAAAATTGCTTCTATATATTTCTTGTATGAATGACATGAAAAAACTGAATTGAGCATTGATCACCTTTTCATAGTAAATTAACTTACAGTCCATTCACACTGTACTGTGCATATTTGCTTTTAGTGAACTTGATGAACATATTTATCAGCACTTCTTGAATTTTTTCCTATTTTTTTCCAAAATCTAAAGCATTATAGAAAAATCAAAACGCATATAGTGCCAACTTGAAATAGCTGTGCCATACTGAGACCATGTGTGAGATCAAGTTTAGAGAGGCTAGGAACACTTTTCAATGTATTTAGAGCCAAACCATGGCTTCCCATATGAGGCAGTTTGAGAGTGTAGGAATTACATGTCAGCAAAAATAAAAGGGAAATGACAAGCCATAGTTCTGGCAAGAAAACATTATATAAACAAATGTTTAACAAAACCTCGAACAGAGCTACAACTGCTCTCTTGAGTTATATTAGAAATTTACCAGAAAATGAAGCAAAGGCTGGAGGAGTTGGATCAGCGCTGCTGTGCCAGGATTCGAACCGGGGTTGCTGTGGCGACATCACACAATGCCAATCACTATGTGATCACGGCCACACAAATTTATGAGCTTGTTTTAAAAATACACTGACGTTGAGACTGTGATTAACATGATGATCAATATTACAAAAAAGGTAATATCGCTGGACATTAATATGAAACAGTGCTGTAGTTTACTCTGTTTAATGGCAGTGTGTAAATGTCTGGAGGCAGGCAGGCGCTGTGCACAGGCCAGCGGATTAATTATGACGTCAAGTATAGCCCTAAAAACTGGACCTAAAGTTTCCATTTCATTGACATTAAAAGTGTGAAATTAAATCCACATAATCAACATTTACATACTACTCAGTATGTAAAGGATAACAAACCCAACATGAGAGCCTTTCATGTAAAAAAAAAAAAAAAAAAAAAAACTCTAAGTTGATCTCCAAGTGGCATCAAACATTAACAGAAGACTCACAGATATTCTTTCGTCCAGCATTCTGAA
This sequence comes from Lates calcarifer, assembly GCF_001640805.2. Lineage (NCBI taxonomy): Eukaryota > Metazoa > Chordata > Actinopteri > Centropomidae > Lates > Lates calcarifer. The sequence continues at coordinate 89,317 of NW_026117313.1, read as the reverse complement.
GCCCAACCCAAGGCTAGTCCCTTTCAGGGGTCTTTTAGTGGCCTTGAACCGTAGTGTTTCAACTGTCCGGCACAGATCATCCAATGCTACTTTGTAGCAAAAAACTTTATTTTACCTCCTCATCAATAGCGACAATTGGCCAGAGATCAGCAAAGTCCATCATCCCACAGGCAGACGCTTAAGAAGCTCAATAAGCCATTAGCCAGTGTCTGCAGACTGTAACTAACAGACTGTGCAAGTGTATGACTGAGGCCGATTCAGCCAAATATCGCTGTGCTGACTTGCACTTTTGTTGCAAAGTTGAAAGTCTGTCTGAACATTAGGACAAATGACTACTCCATCTATGAAAAAAGAAAGACCCAAATTTAACCAAAATTTCAGGAGGTCTTTGAATGTTAAAAGAAGACTCACAGAGACTCTACTGTCCAGTAGTCTGAAGCCCAACCTTTTTAGCATCTTCCCTAGGCTAGTCCTTTTCAGGGCTCTTGTAGTGGCCTCAACCATAGTGTTTCAATTTAGTGTCCTGTACAGGTCATCCAATGCTACTTTCATTTAATTCAAAAAACCCTGAGTTGATCTCCAAGTGGCATCAAATGTTAACAAGAAGACCCACAGAGAACCTGATGTCTAGGAATTTGTGAAGCCCAATATTCTGACAATCTTCCCAGGCTAGTTTTTTGTTCATGGGTCATGTAGGGGCCCCAAAACCATGGTGGTTCAATTTAGTGTCCCATACAGGTCATCCAATGCTACTTTGTAGCCAAAATTTAATTAAAATCCTCTTAAATAGTTATAATGTGATCGGGAACAGCAGTGACCATCTGCCCATTGGCTGAGACCTGAGAAGCTGAACAAGCCATTGACCAGTCTCTGCACCATATGACTAACAGACTTTGCAAGTATATGACCGAGGCCTGTTAGCCTGTAAATTTAGCTTTTGTAAAAGCTAACATATACAGTAGCCCTAGGACACATGACTTGTATATCTACCACATCAGGACGTGTCCAAAAGTCTTCATGCAGTGGTCTGACATTATCTAATTATAACTGGATTAAATGAGCAAACCTAATGATAATAATAACAACAACAAAAAAAGCTTTGTAGTTATATTGCATTAATATAACATGAGGGTTCAATAGACAGTAGTCAACTACTCTTGATAAAAAGAAACACCAGGGAGGAGACAGATCCACTTTATAGGACAGTATTTCTTTTACTGTCTGTCTCCCGACGCCAAAAGAAAGGATCTAATGCTAGATTCTCCCCATGGTAGTAAGATACACAGTTTTGACTAATCTTTTAAAATGTTAATCAATATAATGTGAAGCGTTGTAATCAATGTATTGAATAAAATGAATGGAAAATCATATGAAATTCTGATTAAGCAATGACAGGATTGTGACATGACTGGAAAGTACCAGATGGCCTGTTTGGTCTTAGCAAAAAGAGAAGTTGGTAAAGCACTGTGAAGAATGGTATGAGGGTCATGATTTGTGATTTAAACAGTGATTATAATACAAAGAGTAAACGATGAAGAATGATTGTACTAATGGTATTATTGAATATGATGATTAATTATGTTAATGGTAGCTAAGAATATGTGGTCACTATTGGTAAAGAGTTGAAGCCAGAAAGGATTGCAACATAACGGACAGCACCGGATTTGAGAGATTGCGACAGGGTTGCCGGAGCTGCCATTGTCAAAAGTGGTTTGGTAAAGGAAGTCAGAGGGGGAGGTTTGGGGAGCTGGCCAATACCAGATAAAAGGTGAGGTACCAGTAAATTTCTAATTATTCGGACTCTTCGTTGACCATCGGTGGATCATCACCTAAGGAAGACCCCTCCTCGGCCGTCATCAAGGGAGCTGGAATCAGCGAACTCTTCTTCAATTAGAACGAAGGAATCTGGGAGATTATTCACTCTTAAGAAGACTCAAGGCAAGAGGAGTTTCACAAAGGATTATTAATTTCCCCACTGCAGTGAAGGAATTGTTCTCTGATGATTTAACAAGTTCGCCAGGCCCAGAAAAAGGAACTGTGAGTTGGGTGAGGTCCTCCGGGGCTTTGTACAGAGTCAAGGGACTCACCCCTCTCAGGACCGGCCTGAAAAGAGGAAAGGTCAGCTAAGGCCAAGCTGCCAATCCCTCCAGCTCTCTCACCAAAATATGCACCCATCTCAGTGACCAGCTTCAGCATTCATTCAGGAATCAGTGAGTTACTCATTCCAGAACTATACTGATTGGGAGATAATTATACAATTTTTACTTTTTATATGATTATGCTGTATGCTTTGCCCTTGCCAGAACAATATTCAATAAAATTCATAAACTGTATCTAAGGATAAGTCGTGGACAGTTGTTCTGTTCCTCTCAGAAGGGTAAAATACTAGGTCAGAGTGTGTAATGCATCATAAGGTTCTTAAAGGTTATTTCAGCCTCACTGATTAACAGACCCTTGGGGCTTACAGGGCCACTAAATAATTTCCTAGCACCATACCAAGTGCAAAGATCTTTAAGAGGAGAGCTGTCGTGAACAGGTGTGACTGGTGATCATATCCGACCCACAGGGCTACTTGGTCGGGTGTGACATTAGTAGTAGTAGGGTAGGCATCTGGAAGTAGACAGTTAGTAGCTAGGCGAATCTCGCCACCAGCTTATAAAGCCGCAGAAACTGTAGGTTGGGTGTAAACACTACAGCTGTGAGTTCGGACCCTTTAAACGGAGAGCTGGTCCAGACCTCCCGTACCGGGGTACATCTGGCGATCTAACAGGCTTCACGTTTTAAGTTTCCTGTCTATCAGCTCTCATGTGACTACACTATCCACTCAGAATCAACTGATGTAAATGCATGTGAACCAATTTCAACATATTATTATAGCTGTTTTAAAGACGCTTCTGGAAATATTTAATATGTTAATGCTCAATGTAAAACACCAGTATATAAATAGGCAGTTATAAATGTACATATAAAATAACAACATTTTATAAATCAAAAAAGTTAACTTGAACTGAAACACATGAATTATCGTAAACTTGAAGTTATAGTATAGTATGTTAATGTAAAGATAGAACATTGATTTTTGGTACACATCATCTTTAAGGTGTCTAGTATTGATATATGTATTTGCAATAATTCAACTTTGTTCAGTGTGGTCACAGAGGGAGTGAACATGTTGATGGCAACAACAGTGACCAGTGGGATAACACAGTGTATCTAGGTGTACATATACTTTTACACAGACATGGTTTTAGTCTACCTTTTTATTCTGTCTACTCTGTTCTGTCTGTGAGTTTGACTTTGACTTAAGTTCTGGATATGTTGAATCTAGGTGACCACCCAGACAAGGTACACCCACTGACATAAGCATTCTGAGCCTTTACTCGTACTTAGTTGAAGCACCTTTGTCAGCGTTTACAGTTTTGAGTCATCTTTGAGGTGTGCTGCACACCTGGATTTGGCGTTCTTGATTGATTGCTCAGTAGGCTACCTCTAGGAAGAGTCCTGGTTGTTTAAATTTCTGCCATGTCATTACTATGGAGGCCATTGTACTCTTGGGAACACTCAATGTAGCAGCATGTTTTTGGTAGTCTCACCCAGATCTGTGCCTATAGACACAATCCTGTCTATTACTAATGACACATGATTTACATTTCATGTCTGGGAAAAATTCAGGATTAAATGGGTTAATATGATAATGATAGAATTAGTGAAAGTAGTGGGGGAGGGAAGAGGGTGTGACAACTTGTGAATATATAGAGGTCTGAGCTACTATTATCTCCAAACAGGGGCAGTTATTGTGCAAACCTCAGCAATTCAGTTCTGTGCATAGTAATAAAAATAACAACAATAACAAGCAAAACATTTTAACAGCTGTCAATCAGATAAGATGATGCCACTTTCACTACTTTGGAAAATATTTTTCTTGGGCAAAAAAAGTAGCAGTTTGCCTAATTTTAGTGGTTAAGTTTGTATTTGTGTAAATCATCATGTTATTTTTTCCATCTCTTCCATTTGAGCACAGAGACCAGAGGAGGCTGAAGCACAGAAAAATCCTGTGCCAGCCAAGTCTCGTCGCCCCAGAAGAAGGCCCAGCAATAAAACAGCTGGGCATCAGTGTCCTATTTGTGGACTTAGATATGTGGATATAATGCAGCATCTCAAAGTCACAGAGAAGGTGAAAAACAAAGAAGAGCTCAGTCTTTTGAGCAAGTTGACTCACAGACAGTAAGTATTTTGGAACTATTACCATTCACACACACACACACACACACACACACACACAGAATGGGGACTTAAAACCTAATATTACAATGGTAAATCCATAATGAATGAATACAGGGACTTTTACCATATTTTACTGTTTAGTAAGGCAATGTCCTATTCTCTGGATAATATGCCTTTTGTCATTGGTGTCATTTCTCCAGCTTTAGGGCAAACCTGGACTGTCCAGTTCACTTATGTGACTCTAAACATATCAACAGACTTGACAAAGGTCCATGGATTGAAGGTATGTATTCGACTGCTGTATTTATATTGATTTGCTGGTCATTCTGAACCAGAGAAGCAGTGAGTGGGTGCCACTGTCTCTTCTCTCTCACAGCTGGTTGTCTATACGAATGGCTAAGGAGAGACCTTCAAAATCAGAGCGCTCTGGATATGAGAATAGTTCATCCTTTACGGTATCACTTAACCCTTGACAAAAAACAGCTTGCAGAGGTTCATTATTCCGGCCACTCTCAATGGACAGAGTACAAAATTCAACAGAATAATCTGCAACACTGCGCATACCTTGGCGAAGGGAGAGTAACTTGGAGGCATCCTGGCCACGGACAGGATGGTCGAAAACCCTCGTCATCTCAGTGGTAAAGGCAGTGTAGGTAGCTGTGACTGGAGACTGTTTCTCCCACGGAGCTGTAGCCCAGGCCAAGGCGTTTCCACAAAGAAGCCCAATCAGATAAGCAATTCTCAACTGCTCTGTAGAGTATGTATGAGGCTGTTGAGTGAACACAAGATCACACTGCAAAAGGAAAGAACAACATAATCCAAAGTCACCTTCAAATCGGTCGGGGGAAGGAACCCATGGCTCCTTAATGGGTACAGGAGTTGGTGCTGCTGGGGTGGGAGCTGGTGGCTGAACCTCAGGACTCGGGCTGATTAATTTGGTCCCGAATCTCCATGACTTTGGTTGTGAGATCTCTGAGGCCCTCCATAACCTCCCTCAGTGCCTGGGCGTGCTGGCCATGCAAGATTCCATGGTGGGAGACAGTGTCTGTGGGATTCTGCATGGCCGGATCGTACTGTCACGTCTGAGCAAGGAACCTCAAAAAGCGGAACAGCAGGACTGCAGGAAAAATTAAAGGAACTTGTGATGGAGCAGGACTGGGGGTGTGCAACCCCCTGCTTGCAGGCAGGCAGGCAAGCAGGAACTGAACAGAAGAAACTGGTCAGGTAATGATCTGATTGGCACTACTGCTAATGCAGATTCTTGAGCTAAAATGAGCCAAACTTCTCTCTACACAAACCGTGTGCATGGAATGACAATCCGGCAGGGACTGAAGGCAGGAGCAGGGATTAAGCGAACCTGAGTGATGAGCTGATGGAAACCAGATGAGCTTGATTGCAGCAGCAAGGCAGGTGTGGAGTGGCAAACAGGCAGACCCAGCAGACAGACAGACAGACACTGACAGACAGGTCAAATAGCTGACCTCGTGACAGACAGTATATTTCTCAGCTGTTACAGTAATACTTACCATTTGTGTCTGCAACTTGCAAACAAATGTTTTCAGCCTGTGGAAGCTTCAAGCTCCAACACTCCAACCCACCCAACCAACCTCATCATCAAGTATGCAGATGATACCACGGTGGTTGGGCTCATCTCTGATGGGGATGAGACGGTATACAGGGCTGAGGTAGAGAAACTGTCCCTCTGGTACTCAGCTAACAACCTGACACTGAACGTCCAGAAAACTAAAGAACTCATTATGGACTTCAGAAAGGACAGACAAGACCACACCCCCCTCCTCATAAATGGAGAACGTGTGGAAACTGTGACCACCTTCAGGTTCCTGGGCACCCACATCTCAGCCAATCTCTCCTGGACTCACAACACCAAGGCCCTAGTGAAGAAGGCTCAGCAGCGGCTGCATTTCCTGCGTGTCCTCAGGAAAAACAATCTGGACAAGAAGCTGCTGCTGGCCTTCTACCACTCCTCTGTGGAGAGTGTACTAACATCTCCACCTCCACAGCTGAGGACAGGAAGGCTGTGCAGAGGGTCATCAACACTGCCCAGAAAATCATTGGCTGCCCTCTGCCCTCCCTGGATGACATATTCAGAACCTGCTGCCTCAGGAAAACCAGGGCCATCACAGGAGACCCCTCACACCCCGCTCACCACCTGTTTGACCTGTTGCCCTCAGGACGGTGCTTCAGGTCAATCAAGTCCCACACCACCAGACTCACCAACAGCTTCTTCCCCTGGGCCATTCGGACCATAAACAAACACTGACCATACCCCCCACCTCACCAACACCACACCTCACACACACACACGTGTACACACAGAGCCAAGGACACTATCCATCACCCGCACCTTAAAGTGTCCTAGACTCTTTGCACAATCGTGTGCTGTTGTGTGTATGTAGATTCTATTTAAAAGTGACATTGTAAATTTTTGTAATTTTGTAATTCTTGTATTTTTTTGTAATCTCTTGTATTATATTGTATACGTCTTGTATATTGTGTACATTTTTGTATTTCTATTTGTATTTAAATCTCTTCTATAGTGCATAGTCTGTCTTCGTGGAGCACCCACAATTTCATTGTACTTAACTGTACAATGACAATAGAGCCTATTCTATTCTATTCTATTTCCACCGATATAAGAAAAAAACTGCTCACATTAAGTCAAAGAGATAGTAAGTCATAATCATGAGATGATATGTTGAAATTGAGATAATAATTTGGAAAAGTCTGCATGCACTCCAGTGGCGCACCTAGCTTTCCTCGCCATGCCAACAATATGTTATCCTAAATAAGGTAACCATGAAACTGACCAGATGTTTCCAGTTGCTGTTCAATGAAGATTGCCACTTCAGCCACATCATTTTTATTCTGTCTACACAAGAGCTGCTTCTCTTTTCAAGGGTGTGTTTGCTCCATATAATCCAGTGTGAATCAGCAAGCAAATTATGTATTTCATCTGTTGTAAAGCCCTTTTTAAATAGTCTTCAATGTGCTCACAATCCATTTCATTGTCAAGTTGAATAGGAGAGCTCATGCCAAAGAACTGCTACTTTGAGTGTTGTGTGAAAATATGTTATAATTTCGGCATTATCCCATAATTATGGGATTACTTTTTATCTCATAATTGTGATTTATCATCTCCTTATTTTAATTTATCATCTCATACTTTCAATTTATCTCATAATTATGACTTTTTATCCCAGAATTTCAATTCATGACATAATTTCAATTTATTATGTCATAATTACATTTTTTATCTCGTAATTTCGACATTATCTCATAATTTCAACTTCTCATAATTTCAACACTATCTCATAATTTTGATTTATCTCATAATCATGACTTTTTATCTCATAACTCCATCTTATTATTTAATAATGTCAAAATCTTGAGATAATAAATTGAAATTATGACATGATGTCGAAATTGTGAGGTTGAAAAAAATTATTATGGGATAATGTCGAAATTATGAAATAATAAGATGGAGTTATGAGATAAAAAGTCATGATTTGAAGTGAAAGTTGAAATTATGAGATAATGTCGAAATTCGACATTATCTCATAATCAATTTTTTTTAATCTCATAATTTCGACATTATGTCATAATTTCAATTTATTATCTCGAGATTTTGACATTATCTCATAATTATGATTTATCTCATAATTCGGATTTATCTCACAATTATGACTTTTTATCTCATAATTGAGATTTATCATCACATAATTTCAATTCATGTCAAAATTTCAATTTATGTCATAATTATGATTTCTGATCTCATAATTCCATCTTATTCTCTTGTAATTTTGACATTATCTTATAATTATGATGTTTTTAATCTTCCAATTTCAACATTATCTCATAATTTAAGTTTTATTATCTCGTAATTTCGACATTGTCTCATAATTTTCACTTATCTCATAATTCCAATTTATTATCTTGTAATTTTCAACATTATATCTTAATGGTAATTTTTTAATCTTGCAATTTCAACATTATCTCATAATTTCAATTTATTATCTTGTAATTTTGACATTATCTCATAATTATGATTTTTGTTATCCCACAATTTCGACACTATCTCATAATTTCAATTTATTATCTTGTAATTTTGACACTGTCTCATAATTTTGACTTATCTCATAATTCAGACTTATTATCTCACAATTATGACTTTTTATCTCATAATTTTGACTATTTACCTCATGATTTTGACTAGACACAGGCATTTTTTTTTCTTATACTGGCGGGAAATGTGCTTCCATATCAGCCTGAGGTGCTCTGGTATGGTGAGAAAGCTGCCAGTCAGAGGTAGTTCTAATCGTGCCTGTTGTCTTTCGGTGTTCTGTGTAGAAAAGGTAACAGAAAGGTTTGTGTCATCAGAGTTTTTACCTCCTATCCTCTTGTCCTCCTCTGAAGAAACTCTGGGCCATGTCCTTCTTCAATAGGTCCTCTGGGATGTCCTCTGCTTCACAAATGGATTTTAAGTTACAGGACGGTCAGGTTTTTGTGGGCTGCTTTCATGCACTGCCTCTGATGGAGTATAGTCATCACCAGTGCTTTCAATGCAGCTTGTACAGGCCTCTTATCCCTCAGATACTTTGGAGAACCATTCAAAATATTTTCTGGTAAGCTGAAAATGAAACATACAAGAGGCTTATAGTTAAAAAAGACATGAACCAAGTGTGAAAATCTTAAATCTCTGGGTCTCTGAGACCCTCTTAGAACCTTGGCAACCTAACATGACAATGAACCCTGTGTGTTAGACAGGGTTAGAGTTGGTGTGGTTTTGCAAAAGCTACAAGGTTAATAGGGAGACGCGGTGGTTAATTCCACTGACTGTTTTATTTACAGTTGGATTCATTTTAAATTAATGCTACCTTGTTATGTTTCATAATACATATTTGCAAGTATACTGTCAGTACTGTCAGAGAGATATAGATAGATATAGATAGATACAGATAGATTGGCAGTAGAGAGAGACATGGGGGAAGGAGCAATCTCACTGTAGCTGCAGTGAATTCTAATCACCTGGGAGGACACCTGCATTGCAACTGGCCAGTAACAATAACAGGATGGAATATTCTATTAAACTACTGTCATATGAAATGAGCTAAAAACAAATAACTATTAAACATGTAAATTGCAACTATGTCTTTGCTGATGTAAGTTGCAACATTATCTTCTTCCATCATTGTTGCTGCAGGCAAAAGCCTCTTGCAGCATCTGAGTCTGGGGTTTGTTTTGAGCACTTTACTTTTGAGGAACTAATCTATGAATTCTCTCCATACTGTTTGACTGACTGATACTATTTGACTATTACTTAAGTGGTAAACGAGGCTAATGTGTACAAGAATAGTGTAATGTGATTATGATATCACAACTGAAAATCAGATGGCCAAATAATGAGCCAGCATCATTAACTGTGTTTGGTATGTTTCGTATTCCGTGCACCTGGACAAGCAATTAAAATAACACCCCCACAGGTGACGTACACTACTCACAATAAGTTAGTGATATTGTGAGACTCAGTGGATGTCATACATACACTTCAGAGATTTTTGGGATAGGGAGGCAATTCTATTGGGGTGATAGACACACCTCATTTTGTGTTTTCCACGTAATGGTCTCACTGTGTACAGTGTGCCTTACATATTGGGGCACTCATGTAAATACCAATATCCCTAACTTATTGTAAGTAGTGTAAGTGTGTCCTCATTCCTGTGAGTCGGCCACTCTGTCTGCAGGACATCAAAGACAAAAAAGTGAATCTACCTGATGTAACATTTGACCATCAAATACATTATTTTCACAATTTTGATGAAGAGCCACACCACACTTAACATTGTTATAGACTAGCAAATAGATTTTTGACTGTTAAAAGACTGTGATAATGATGAATAGCTGACTTAAATCAAATTCATGAAGTTCTCAATAAGGCCTAACAATAAGACTGGGAATAGTAATTAATTGTTCCTTACTTAAGACATTTACATTCACTTCAACTATTACAGTAACTGAACATTAGATGCAGAAAGAGTTGCAGCAGGTTTAAACTCCCTCCTGATGCTGGCACTCCTTTCACAACCCTGAATATTAGCATAACTTTCAGCCTTCTGCCTGAGTCCAGCCCAATACATGTGAGTGGCAGATAAATCAAGCAAATATATGTGTCAAAAAGGCAGTCTACTATCTAAAAATGCTGTAATGGCATCTAAAAATTGAAGTCTGTTGACAATATTGTTCAACACTCTACATTGACAAGCTAGGTAACGTTAGCATTAGCGAACCACGCAGTGCTAATAACCATGTCATGTTGAATCATGAAAAAACGACTGAGGCTGCAAAAACATAAAACATGGTGCTAACAATGTTATTAATTAAAATCAGTTGGTTTTATGTACTTTCTTAGTTTCCATCACTTTCTCCTCCGACGGTCATCCTTACTCATCATGGTAGTCATGGGGACCACTGGAGTCTGGAATGGTGTGTCCCTCCCTCACCTCTGACTGTGAGGCAGCGCGGCTAATTGAACAATGTCAATGTTTGGAATACATTTTCAGTGCCTATCTGTATTTTCACTGCAGTTATTTATGTCAACCACTACTCTGAGACATTGTTCACAGCTAAAGAGTGTTAAATACAAATTTGGTGGTGATTAATGGTTTTTGTCTTAATTTAAGTGTAGTTAAACAGATCGGTGAAATTTGACTGGGAATACTAAAGTAAGGGGCGGGGGGTGAACACAACAGGAGGGTTAATGGTCTCCAGGATTGGACATCATGTTACTTAGGCCTCAAAGGCCTTGCTTAGATTTATGGAGGCAAAAATCTGATTCCTCCCTGAAGAAGGATGTGGAGGAACTATCCAGATCTTGTAGAGATCCATCTGGAGGACAACCACCATATTCCACCAGCGATGGTGAAAGGCCATGTGACCAGAATGAGAGTGTGCAGCCCTTGGAGAAGATCCAGGCTGTAGACCAGAAAGTGAAACTTTGCAGAACCTCCCTAGAAACAGATCCAAACAAGCCATTGGCTCAGTGTTGTATATGTAATGAATACATCAGACAGTGCAGACAAAAGATGATGCCAGCAAGGTCACAAAACAGAGCCAAAACAACAGGGCCAGAGCACTGTACCTAATGTACATATTAAAGACATGGGCTGCAAATAGTCAAACGTTTTCCATCGAGGTCAAGGAAAGATGTGAGGCCAGACTGATAAGGAATTAGGAAAAGAGAACCACAGTATTTAGAGAATCCGACTGCACTTACACTAGGCTTTTTTTTTTTTTAACCAACTTTATTCATAACACATGGAAGACGCAGAGTGACTAACTCAGTGCTGTCGGCCACAATTAAATAAGGTTTCCTCTCCAATACTAGTAATATAATAACATGAAAGTTGAGCCATTAAAATAACGATAAAAAGGAATTGTGTGACGGGTCCTGAGTAAATTATATTCAGACAGAAATGTATAGTTTCCTGTTATGGGCACTTTGACCCTTTTTATACATTTGTTAACTAAAGAAAATAATTTTTTTTAGAGGGGGAAGGATTTTCAGAAGTTTTGGATTGTGTCACAAATGTTGTGTTTACATGTTTGTGGATCTGGACAAAGTAACTACGATGGGCGTTGCTTTAAACACTGCTGCTGGAAGGAATTGTGGGACGGCATTCTCTCCTTTCCTTTAGTGAAGGAAGGTCCAGTGTGTCCTATGCTAAAGTAGATGAGTTAGGAAGCAGGCTCCTTTCCTTAACATTTGGAGAATTGGACCAGCTCTTAGCATGGCTGCCACTGAGATACTTCCAGGTCATCTCACTCAGTTAGGAACCTTCCTAAGCAAAAAGGACTATTTGACCGCAGCCTGTAACTACCAAGTTATCAAGTGAACAAAACTCTCAGAAATAAAAGTCTCCTTCTGGACACTTTTTCTTTGAATGGCCGATGATGAATGGCATCTCAACTTTAGCTGTATTTACAGAGGGATTTGATCAGTGCTGTAGCAGGCCGTCCAATCAACATGATCTGTATTTTGCACACACTATTCACCTCCTCATCATTATTCCTCTGTAGGACTTTGCTTCTGACTGGAGGTTTCATTCAGAACCTTTTGCGAGGCTGGTTTTGAAAATTCCGAAGCTAGAGATTTTTGATGGAACTGTGAAGTGAGGTGTTCATCTTGTTCTCATCAGGCTGTAATTAGGAATTTGGAATGACTGAATTAGCAGAAGTAAACATGAATAAACTGACAAACCTGAAGAAATGTGTAAATGGTAATGCAATGCTAATGATGAGGATGATTTCAATGATGATGGTTAAATACAGAGCTGAGTAAAATCCCTCCTACCCTGCTTTTACTGTGATGGACCAAATTACTCAGAGAGAGGCTGTAAGCACCTGAAGTGTGCATGAAGAGGCTTCCTCTCTCTGATGATAATGGTAATTACAGCACTCATTTAAAGGCATCTCCATTTTCAATTACAAGGTTGATTACAAGAAGAGTGAATTTACATGGAGAAGTTTAGTGTAAGTGTGCAGGGCTGAAAATGGTATCAGATTTAAAATCCAAAAGTTAGCTTAAAAATAAACTTTTTTTAGGCTAAAATAAAGAGAAGCTGAATTATTCCATCTCATAATGTTGTAGTTTACATGTTACAGTACATTTTCCTGTAGCTGGTACACTACACTAACAATGAACAGAGGTCTTAATTCTGGTTTGGAATAAAAGTGTAAAGCTAAACCTTCAGCTTTGTGATGTCTTGTCGCTAGTAAAATTAGCTAATATGCACTGATGTAGTATAAGCAGGCTTCAAACACAACATGAGTAAAAAAAATTGAAATAGCAGAGTGAATGTAAAATATGTTCAACTGTGTTTTTTGGAAGGTCTGATATATTTTTGAATGTTGGTTTTTCTCCTAATCATCACTCACCAGAGAAAACCACAGCTCTGCTCTCTGTTTAAACATTGAAACAATGACCTCCTGTGGCCTTGTGAATAATGACTGCTGTCTCTCAGAGGTAAAGGTGGCTGAAGTGGGACATTGCTATCACAAACTGTATGACCTGGACAAACGAGACAAGTGTTGGCATGCTGTTTCCTATCAACAGTCAGAGTTGGTTTATTTTAACCAGGACCACCACCATTAGATGAATCATCCAGCTCACCGGACCATCTTCATGTGGATGTAACTGACTAACTGAAATGACTCCACTGTTGATTTGGACTCCCACAGTGACCTGGCTCTTCTCTTGACTCACACCAGCCACAGAACAGAGATAAAACCATATTCCAGCTCTGTCCTTTGAAATAAAATAGCAGACATACAGAACATGAAGTGAAAGTTTATCAAAGGTCTGGTAAGTGAAATACATAAACATCCATTCACAGAATCAGAAGGTGGTCCTGTAAAATCTGTCTTGAGGAAAAGTTCCATCATTGGCCTGCAAACCAATGAAGAATGAAAACTGCTCTGAGGCCAGAAACATATGATCTGATATTTAACATTTCTCCTGGTGTTTGATTCACTGAAAAAATATTGGATTCATCTTAATCAGCAAAGAAAACAATCATCACTTTCAACATGTTTGCAGACAGTTTCTACTTCCACATCCAGCAGATCTGATATAAGTCCAACACTCACTGAGAAAATCTATATTGATATAAAATACAAATATTCCTGAGAAAAATAAGTGGCTCTTTAGCTGCTAAGCTCACCAGCTAAACTCTAACTGTGTCAGTCTGCTGAGCAGGTAGTGTACGGTGGCTTCATTAAAGCTTACTCACTCACACAGCTACCTGCTGCTGTGAGTGATACTTTGAGAGTGGAGTTTTGGGAGGAGAAAACCAAAATACTGAGCTGAGAGGTTAAAACGTTCGGTAAATAAATGTGTAGTCGGAGACATTCCAAACTATTTTTAAGATTAAGGTAAATATAAACTGATCAGATTAAGACAATAAGCCATCAGTTTGCACATCAGTGTTCCTATTCATTTTTTACCTTCCCAGATGGTTTTACTGGCTTACAGAGACACACATGACACATGGTTTGAAGATGGGGTAGAGTGCTCTGAATGATTCCTGACCCATTCCTAAACTGTTGCATGCACTCACTTACACTATGTTGCCAGTTTGTTGGGTACACCTAGTTAAAACTAATCCAAACTCAAAGTGCTCATGATACACCTTCTGTGTAGACAGGATGTATTACAACAGCTGCACTAAATTCCTCCATCATGAAGGTTATCATTTGTAGTTTTTGTTGTTGTTTTGAAGAGGTTTTATGTTTTATGATCATTTTTGGCAGCTACAATTTGTGATGCAGTTGAAGTATGGAACATTATTCTAAAAGGTAAAGTGTTTCTAATATTTTGTCCACCACCTTTATATGAATGAGGCGACTAAATATTAGAAACACCTCTCAGTATAATACAGCACAGTTCAGAGGCTCTGCAGTGTTTCCAGAGTCAGTCTTCCACTATGGGCTAGATTCCAGGAGTTAGACTGTAAGGCACAGAAGGAGAGATGGAGTCAAAGTGTGAATTAAAAGGTGTAATGGGAAGTTAGCTGTGTGTTTTGGTCTGATGCTACAGTCACAGACATCCACGTCTAAAGGGCTGGCCCTGCTGAAGGGAGCTGTCTGTGAGGGAAAGGCAGCGCCATACAACCTGGAAGCTGAAAAAGGATGGAGCTTTTAGCTCTCTGTGAGAAATGACTCACAGTGAGCTACACCTTTAAGGACACACCCTCTATGTGTCATACACACACACACACACACACACACACAGAGGAAGAAGTCAGTCTCTCAGAATGTCCGCAGCTAATCTGCTAACCCCTGACAGCATGTTAAAAAAAGTCCATCCTTACAGCTGTCTCTTCACTCATCACATCATTTCTTCACCAACCCTTCATTCATTGCCCTGGCTGACTGTTCCCAGGAGCCTGTTGTCTCATCTGAACTGGAAAACAGGAGGTAATGCTGGGTTTCCTGGAGCAGATTACACAGCTCTATCACCAACAAGACATTTCACCCTGACTACAATTTGGTAACTCAAATACTGTAGAGTTACAGTGGAAACTGTGGAAGTCTTGACTGAGCAAGGAATTTTGTAGATAGTGACACAGACTGAGAAAGATTATTTAGTCAGACTGAGACTCTAACTGGCTGTACATCCAGTGACCGCTGCAATGCTAGTGTTAAGGCATGGACTGTCATAACTGTGGATAAAAGGCCATGTAGAGCAGGCACGCAGGAATAAAAAGAGCACACACAAAAACTCAAAGACTGAAAAGAAAGGAGACGCTGTAAAACAAAAAAAGATGTTCACACAGTTAAGCTTGGTAGTGAGAGAGCTAGTGAATCTGCAGAGGATGAATTGCTTGCTGCAGTAAATACTGTGTGAATAATGAGAGCTCAGGAGGCTCTTGGGCTAAACCCAGGTTGAGGGGACATTTGGTGAAAATGCAGACAGATACTGGGTCAAAGGCAGCATTAGGGTGAAGCAAAATCTATGGGAAATCCCTGCAGTTTTTATGACGTACGCAGGACATCAAGTGCACATGAAAGGACTGACAGGCGTGGCTGTTGAGTGGCACGGCCAAATTTCAAGGCTTCCAAGTTGATGTTATGAAGGGGGATGACAAAAATCCAGCTAGACTGAACGGTCAAGAAGCTGTCATGTGGTTCCACTCACCTGTAGGCCATATTGGAAAAACAAAGCCACATGCTATCAGACCCAAGATGGAAGCTGACCTGGACACTGATCAAGAATGGGCTTTGGAGCCTGTGATGATCAGTGAGTGGGCCACACCCATCGTTCCACTCCGCTAAGGGTCGCAGGGGGGCTGGAGCCTATCCCAGCTGACACTGGGCGAGAGGCAGGGTACACCCCGTTTAGTTTTTTCTTTTGTTTATATAGTCATATAACTATGAATCACTTACATCATTTCAGCATACGTATTGTGATAGCCCTGGTTGTCCTGAAAAATAAGAGGTTTATTACTTGACTGTGCTTGAAAGGGTTGAGATTATACATGCATTAACACACATTAAATCTTAGTGAAATCATCAACTCTGAAAAGAGATAAGGAGGTGCAGCAGCTTCCTGCACACCTGTTCCCTCAGCTCCCCAGAATGCTGTACTGTATATACCTGCAGGACCATCTATTGCCTATCACAGACTAAAACCCATTAGGATTTGGTTACCTGATGTAAATAATCATTGGACAAAAGAATCCAAGCCTGTCTTCAGTTAAGTTCAGTAGCATGTTCACATAGATGATGGCTAGGTGTAGTGGCCATGCTAAACCCATAAGTTTGACCTGAGGCCAGTGCTAGAGGAAAAACCATGGGCTCACAAAAACAGTTTATCCCCTTGTGAACATGAAAGTGCAGCCAAAAGAATAAACGCTGAAGGGTGGCGCTAAGTCACAAGTAACAGAAGGAAGAGGAAAAAGTGGAGGAAGCAAATAAATATGTTAACATATCACTCATAAAGAATGAGCAAAAGCTGTAAACAAGTATTTATTACAATCCTCACATTTTCTTGTGAAGAGATATGGTGTGGTTTGTGTTGCACAGTTAGCTGCTGCAGTGGCTTTCTTTTATTTCATTCTTTCATTGTTGGAGCTTTAATTGAAGCATTGATTCATTTCTGTCTGCAGAATGCTAAGTATGCTGTGGAACACACTGTGAAACTCAGATATTCTCAGGTGCAGAAGCTCTGTCTTACTGCTGTAGATCTTTCTATCTTTGTTTGTCTTCAGCTTTATATGAGCAGCAGCAGCAGCTCTTCCCCATCCTCTGTTATTTGCACTAAACTGTCCATAATTACACTTGGTATATTTGTGAAATCATCTCCTAAGTTGAATGAAATTATATTGCGATTCTGTTCTAGTGTTAAACAAATGTCACCTGAGGAGACCCAGTTTTCAGCAGCCTCAAGTTTGGATGTGAAGATCCATTTAGAGACATCCAGTATGCATAAAGGCTTGGTGTGTTTACTGACGGCACTTTGAAGCTGAGCGTTGAAAGGTTTGTTGTTCCACCATTGAGCATTTACAAGGAAAATATATCAGTGCTTCTGCTTCACTTCATCTCTCTACAACATGACTTGTGTCTTTGTTCTCTTTTTGCTGATGCCACGCTTTAAAGCTGTAATATGTTCCTGAATTCTGAAATCTACAAAACTTTCTCACATTAAAACACCAATAAGCAAATACAGTTCATTCGACATTATCCAGTCTGTCTTTCTGTGGTTCTTCTTTTTGCCTGAAATGAGCTCTTCAGTGAGCTTAGGATGTTTTCAAGTGTAAATCATTTACTGTTAGTGTGTCCTATGTTCATAGTAGTAAGTTGTGTTATGTTGTGGGACAACAGTGTGCATTAACAACACATTCAAGTCACTTTAGAATCCATGCTGGTGTGTCTAAAGGTGCCTCCACAATAACCTTTCTAGTCACATTCAAATAAACTACGGGGTTTCGTCTCATTGGATTCTTAGCATGTCCAAGACCAGGTGACCTACACTCAGTACTGTGCCTGAATGCATCTTTCAGTTATTATTGGTGAGCTCTTTATGACACCAGAGAGCATAAATTAACACATGCAGTTCAGTGAAATGGTAGGTCCACGTAGCACTGATGATGCAGGGTGATGTCATCAAAACTGTCCAATGAGTGAGACACCTGTTGGTCCATGTGACTTCATGATAACTTTATTGTAAGTCACTGCAATTGAAAGCCAATAGGTCATTTTCTCTTTTTGTGGTTTGGTTGAACTGAACCTTTAATTGCATCTTGAAATTTAGACATTTTATCTCGTAACAGAAGGACGACCCCTCTGCTTTTTACTTGTGCACTTGGTCTCTGGCAGTGAGAATGAGGATTTGCTCTGCAGGAAATACAGATTCAAAAGTTCTCTCTGTTGTGAACTCTAATCAGCTAAAGTCTTTCAGCTCCACTAAATCAACCCCAGGCCTCAGGTCATTAAAGTGTCATCCTAATGCTAACAGCTCTCTGTTGTGGAGGTTGTGCTCTGCATTCTCACTAACACTGTGTGTTTGCTGCTGTGGACCTTTTTCTGTTGGTGTTTTTATTGAAGTTCAGTGACTCAGTGTGCAGTTCCATACCATAAACTACTTAACAGGTGTTACAAATTAGATGAGGGCAAATGGACCAGGTTCTCTCCTGGCCCATTTGGACACAGGTTATCTTCTGTATCATAGTGTTTAGCATGTTTATAGCAGGGTGATGCTGCTGACGCTGTATTCCTGAAAACCAACATCTTCCTCTTTGCAGGTGAAACAGGAAGCAGTTTGTGTTATTGTGTGAAGAAGTATTAAGATCCTTCACATAAGCAAAAGTCTCACAAAATAACACAAACAAACTAACCAATCGAGTTCCAGCAGCTCCTGTGTTCTAAAACTCCTGTTTTTCTCAGTGGAGTCTGGTGGTGATATAAAGTGATGTTTGTGGTTAAACAAAAATGATCCAGCTCTTTAATAAAAAGCTCTGTCTCTGTAGGAATCCTATCCATAATCTGTCAGCGGCAAAAACAAGCACTTTGGTGGATGTACTTTGACAGTGTCCATTTGATTACATTGCAGCAGCTGACTTTAATCGATACTGCAGCGATTCCAAAGATTTTTGTCCCTGTCAATCATTTACAGCCAAAAACATGAGGCCTAGGTTCAAAAAATACCAGTTATCCTTTACTGAAACACAGGATTATTAGTCCTGTGATGTGAACACATTAACTTGTATCTCTTCTCCACAAGTAATGTCAGCCCTTATGGGTGGTGAGCCACCAGGTCCCCTGGCATTAACCCTTTTCCATTTAGCGGTGTAGATGGACAGCTGTAGGACCGATGGTCTCACTCTAAAGACATGTAGCTCTTTCTGTTCAGTCAGTTGTATGTGATAGTTTCTTAGTCATTCTTTTAACAGTGAAATATTAACTCTGTGCTGTAATTAGACACATGATCATTATGTGTCAAACCTGTGAGTGCCCACAGAACTTTTGCTGAGGAAGCTAAAGGCAAAACTCCTCTGACAATTGAAGATATTTATGTGGTAATGAGGTTAATAATTATTTAAAAACCCTGCCAGTCGATATGACCACAACTTTTGAAAAATATCTGGTTTTGTGCCTTGGAGGAGACTTGTTGATATTTGCAAATTACATTTTCCTGCATGTGAATTCCATTTTAGTGATAACAGAGTGTTATGTAAAGCAATCGATTCATATGTTGCTAGACAAAGGGAACATTTTGGGCTGACTATTCTCTGGTTACCAGTTTACTGATCAGAAAAGGATACTGTTTATCTGCAGGCATGTTGATGAGAAGCTGATGTCATTGTATTTTGATTCCCACAGCTTACCAGGATACTGTAGAGTGATTAACAGTCAAAGTCAGCCTGATGTACATCTGCCTCATTAGCCTTCCCAGAGAGAAATAGAGCAGTCTTGTAACATTACTTCACATATTTACACTCCAGTAATTTGAAATTACAAAGTCAGAGCCTCATTGCTGCATCTTTTATCAGTGAGATTAATTGCCTTGTCACAAGTGTATAATTTTATTGGCTAAATGGGCAGGGCCATGAGGATGGAAAATAAAAGAGAAAAATGAAGTCATCTGACTCACACAGAGCATATCAACTACTACAATCTATTCACATACATATCAACACACATCAAGCCTACGGTACCACCTGAATGCGAAGCATGTTGCAGCGAGCACAGAAACCACTGGAGCTGCTAGCGCTAGCAAGCCAATAACGTAATAACAAACCGATGGACAAACCCATTAATCCTGTCTGACCTCAGTAGTCACAACAACAATGGTCAGACACACCTGGATTAATCGGTTTGTCCAATAATGTAAGACAGGAAATAAAAGAGCTGTACTTAGTTCAGGAAATAGTGGAGCTGTGCACAAAGCCCCACCTAGAATATTTTTCTCCAGCTGCCACTGTGGTCAGCGCTACCTGCATGGTTGTATACCAGGTACGTATGTTTCTGTTGTTTCAGTTAGAGTCAAAGATCAAAACTGTTCAAAGATTTTTTATCTTTATGTGTGGGGTATAAAAAATCTGTTGAGATTTAGAAAATCTTTGTGTTCCATACATTGTCTGGGTTTATAATAACCTCTCAACTATACATTATCCCTTATATATTTGTCCTCCCAGGTACATGTCTGATCATTTCTCTTGTGTAATTACTTAGTATTTTTGTTCTTTCTGTTGCAAGCAGAGTCACTTTGTATGTAGACCCTCACTAATGTTTGGCCTCTCTTCTGCCCTCACTTCAGGTACTCTAATCTGTCCTCCTCAAGCCGACACTCAAAGATAGACCACCCTGTTGTTACCAGCTCTGGGGATAACCCACCCACCCACATTGACTTAAGGTATGCAAATTTTCTAAATAAATCACATTAACGGTGTAGTTACCTTAATCAAAGGCCCCAGTTATGGCAAAATGAATTGGAAATGCAAGCTGTGTAACTCCACAACATCAAAAAGATCAGACCTGTTGAAGCACAGCCGACTAATACATGGGCATTTTGGTCGAGTCCATTCCATACCCTGTCTCTATGCAGATTGTCCTTGCACCCTCAGGACATGGGGTGCACTAAGGACACATTTGTCAAGGCATCATTCCCAGGTAACCGAGCCAGGCAACATCCTTTCGTTCACGTGCATAGTCTGTAACTCATGCTCTTTTGACAATGAGAGAGTATTTTATACATATTGGGAGCCATCTAAAAAAGTTTGAAACTGTGCCTTGTGTTTTTGAGGGTTGTGATTTCAAGACCAACATATATGCAACATTTCACAGCCATAAGAGTAGAAAACACAACCTACATACATTGGAAGATTTTAAGACCACTGTTCTTCATCAACACCAAAACAAGCCGGACGAAGAAAGTGACTTTGTTCAGGATGAAAATGACTGTGGTTCTGTCTTTGAGGAGGAGGATGACTTGAAAAAAGTAATTACTAAGAGAGTGGGGTTGCTTCTCCTGAAAATGGAGAGCATTTTCAGTGTCTCCAATACATGCATAGAGGAACTTCATTTCCTTACTGCATCTGCATCTGGCCCTGTTATCAAAGAGATTATACTGAACACTTTGAGAAATAAATGGCTGTACTTTCGAAGACCTTTGCCAGCTAAGCCCTGTCTGTGCTGCTTTACAAGTGGATGGGCCTTTAGCAGTCAGTTCAGGAGACCCAATTTAGAATGGAGCATTTCTCGCCAACTGAACCAGTTGAGTACATACTTGATAGTACTGAGAATAAAACATTTCAGTATGTACCGATCCTTCCATTATTATCTCAACTTGTGGACAATAGACACATTCAAGAACAAAAGGCCATCTGATGTCTCTTCTGGATACAAATAATTTCAGAGAAAACTGCTTTTTATGTGAAGGTGAACTTAAACTCCCATTCATCCTTTATATTGATGACTTTGAAGTATGCAACCCTCTGGGAACATCCTGAAAGAAGCATAAAGTCACAGCTGTTTACTGGGTGTTTGCAGATATACCTGCCACATTGAGATCTACACTGACTTCCATTTACTTATCCATTTTGTGCAAGGCAAATGATGTGAAACAGTATGGCTACGCAAAAGTTTTAGACCCACTGCTCAAAGATTTGAAGTCCTTTGAAGATAATGGTATTTTTGTTCCAAGTTTGGGCAAAGTAGTCAAGGGCACTGTACTTTCTGTAGTTGCTGACAACCTTGGCGCTCACTCAGTAGCTGGGTTTGTTGAAAGCTTTTCAGCTTCATGTGGCGATACGAGGGGGACTGTGAATAAGAAGTAGCCAGACAACGCCCCCCTGGGAATTTCACCCAGAGAATTATAAGTTGGTGACGGTAGAGCCCATAAGGTGCCCGGGTCCGTCCTACAAACAGGTAGGAGACGTGGTTCCAGGTAAGAGAAATAGACTTTATTACAAAATAAACAGAATGCTAAAATCACCACACACGCACTATAATCAAAATGGGGGGGGGACTAATCAGGGCTGAGGCTTACCAGTAGAGGGAATGGGTCGTAGAGGAGGTGAGAACTCCCAAAATAAACAAAGAAAAACAAAAATCACCCCAGTCTGACGTGGCAAGCACACACATGCACCAGGTAGTGAAGGGGAACCAGGAACCCAGGGGACGCACGGCACACAGGAAGGGGAACCTCAGACACCAGGACCACCACCTTCAGCCCTCAGCCTGAAAAGAAGGGAGAAAACAAAACATGAATAAAGGGGGTTATACCCAAAGGAAATCAAATAAAGCAAAACTTACCAAAGAAATAAATCACCATATAAATAAAAAGGTAGGAAGACCACAAATTAGAAACTCAAGAATTCAATGAAATCTGCTGCCCCAAAATAATCTAAATTCACAGTAAGAAAAGAAAATAAATTCAAAAGAACTAATTAACAAATACAAACTAATATCAAAAATACAAATAACTGAACCAAATCACCTAAATAATCCAAATAAACCAAGGATTAATAAAATAACACCAATGCAACAGAAACACAAATCATCCCAATCCCAGAAAATAACCCCAATAATAATTAAACAATCTAATAAAACAAAAGACAAAGAAAATGGGGAAACCCCCACACATTCATTCACGCCTTAAAATATTGGCCTATACCACGTGCAGGGCCGGCCGACCAGGCCGACTGTCGGCCGGCTATCCGCTGCGAGCAGAGCCGTCAGGCGCCGCGGCCAGCAACAGTCGGTCCACGGCCAACGGCACTCAAGGCGGCGGTCGGGCAAGCGGGTTGAAGGAGCGGCGAGGCGAACCAATAAAAACAAACGCCAAGGCAAAGCAGCAGTTCCTCTCTTCAACAGCTGCCCAGCTCAGTCTGCCAAAGAAACTAATGAGATAATACAAACAATTACAAAGCAGGCATAACGAGCGACCAGAAGACGCACACGCCGATCTAGGCGTCTATTACCTGGAGCAGCGGTGGCATGCTCCGCACCCGAGCAGCAGCAACGAGACACCCCAAATAGGCGGCCAAGAGAGCAGCCTGCCGGACACTGAACCGGCAGCGAAGCCGCAGCCCGATCAGCTGTAATCAAACAAACAGACCAGACCAGACACAGTCGATTCACCTCCGCTAGGGGGCAGATGATGCTTTTCCTGCTACATTCACATTTCTGTCGCTTTTGCATTGGAGAACGGTCACAGATCCAGGAGCATGAAGTAGCAGAAGGACTGTTTCCTCTGCGGACTCAGTCCAACTATGCCATGCATGTCAAAGCAGCATTGTCTGATCTTGCAGAAGCTCATCACTGTGGAGTTAAAAGACAGTGTCCCATCTCAGACAGACTCAGGCACTTTCATGCTACATCAGGTTATCCCCCTGATGCTTTGCATGACTTGCTTGAAAGGATTGTACCTGTAGAAATATCACTCTGTCTTGATGTGTTAATCAGGAAGAAGTACATCTCTCTTCAGGAGCTCAACCATTCCATCCGTTGTTTTCCTTACAAGTGGAGTGACAAAACAAACTGTCCACAAACCATTGCCCCAAATTTCACATCACGAAAAAGTGTTGGAGGTAATGCACATGAAAACTGGTGCTTGTTGAGAATGATACCACTAATGATTGGTGACAAAGTCCCAGAAGATGAGCCCGCTTGGGAGGTTTTGATGACGCTAAAAGATGTTGTTGAGCTTGTAATGTCTCCTCTCCACACAGATGAGACAATAGGATACATGCAAAGTAAGATCTCAGAACACCGTTACAGATATTTGGAAGTGTTCCCAGAGGAGACAGTGAGAGAAGCTGGAGTTGATAACGAATGACACCACTGTTCTCCTACATACTTCCTGCTTTCGGTGATACCAGAAGACCACATTTGAATCTATATGCATATATTATACTGTAAATTAAAACCTGGAAGTTAAGCTCGACATCTTCCAATTTTAACTGTGAAGGCATTATTTACTCTCACTAAAGGATAAATTAACTGAAATTTAAAAAAATGAAACTGTCCATTACCCATTTACCCCTCAAACTAAGTTACTTTTCTGACAAAATAAATTACCTGCACTAGATTAACTAGATTTGATCTAAATATAGATGACTGCAGGCCTGTAAAATCACCATAAGTAACAATGTGTTGTTATCTTCCAGAGGACAAATGAGACCATAAATGATGAGGTCAAAGCAACAGTCATTAAAAACTAAATATTCTTTATTTTAAAAAAAGGTTGGGGGTTTTAGGGGGTTTTAGGGTTAGGGATCATCTTCCTCCTCTGCCTCGTCTCCCTCATCATCTGCAAAATACTTGAGAAAACACATAATAATTACGTTTCAATATCAAATTGCATTTTTTTTTGCCATATTAACATTATGCTACAGTACATTAAATATGTTATGGAGTATGTATTACATTGTCCTCATCAGATTCCTCTGCTTGAGGATGATGTGGAGGAGACGGAGGTTGGAAGTGGAGGCAGGTCTTCATCAGAGGTCACCCTGTAAACACTTTCCTGCAAAATGTGACAAAACAAACCTGATATAATGACAATCTAAACGGCAGAGTGTATGAACAAGTACTAAATATACTAACATACTAAACTTCCTGTTCGGCTCAGCCAGATGGTGGATGCCTGTGAGTAAAACAGCAAGATGTAAAATTAATCAACCTGTTTCACTAATATGTATGTACAAATGTTCTTATTTAGTACTCACAATAACTGAGCAAACCAATGGCTTTGTGCATAAAAAGATTTCTGTACACACTGTAAAAAATACACCAGTCTCATTAAAGTTTGTAGTTTGACCTCACAAAGAAAGTGGACCGAATGCGTGGTCCACAAAACATAAAAGGCAACATAAACGGCAACATTATCCCAGGAAAAGAAAACCAGTGTTCTGACATATGTTTTGCAGATGAGAGAGAGAATGGAGCAAGCAACACAGGCTACAACGTGTGGTTAAGATCTTACAATATTTCAGCGTTGACCAGCCTCAGATATTTTAGGCATTACTCCTTTAGTGAACAGTGACAGGAGAGAGAACAAAGTGGGAATGACAGAATGAGCTGGGCTGCAGTAATACAACTAAGAATTTACCAAATTCACTGCCCCCCCCAAGTCCAATGATGACACCATGGGCACATCAGGTTCTGCCTCCTCAGTTTAGCCAGTTGCTTGACGAATACTGCTTTTTTAGCAGTCCTCATGACAGGATCACGTTCCTGTTGAGATTAAATCACTTTGTTTAATCCACTATGACACTCACCTATGATGCCTAAAACTGTATATGAACGACAGATGATACACATCAATTCTTGTCCAAACAATACAAATTAAATGTACTTACATGATAATTTACAATGCCATGCGTGTCAATAAGATGCTTATCCAGCCTGGTACGATGGGTTTTGTCACAGAGAGGGCAGTCAAGACATGTTGAACTCCTGTGGTAGAAAGTCAAAACTACATGAGCCCAGGAAAATCATGCAAAAATAACACAAATCCACTCCAATACCATTAAAGCTTAAAACCAGAATTTTGCTGTTGCTAAGCACGATGGATTTGATCCTTGGAACAAACTGTTGTATGAACTGTCTGAATCCCTCAGTAAAGCTGCTACTCTAACTTCACCTCTGCCTCATGTGTTGGATCTCCACAAATATTATTATAAAAACTGTGATCCAGACCTGCTCCATATGAAATGTCCTCAAAGAAAGCAGCCAGAAACATGCAAAGTGTTATCTTGGGATAAATATGAAAATATTCTTACCGAGCACTCCCATACTTGATCAGAAGATCTAGTTCCTGCTTGTTTTTTGCAGTGTGTGAGCCTTTGAGGTGCTGCTTTAAGTTAGGGTAAGTGTTGAAGCACAGTCCGCACACATTGTCACTGTAAATGTCATGGTCCCCATCCCATTCCCCAGCTCCAATCCAGGTTTTGTCTCTGTCCCGCCTTCTCCTCTCCCTCTGTGTTTGTGTGTGTGCTCTTCTACAGTGGCATGGCGTGGCACCGGCACAGCTGCAATCAATCATTCACCATCTACTGCTTATCTTCCCTGGTCCTACCTCTACTCGACGGCAGTTTGTTCCGTCCACTCACGTGGTAACCGCTGGTCCCTCAGCCTTGCTATCCTAGCTTTGCTAAATCTGTCTTTTTGGAAGAAGAGTATCTTTGTAATTTGTTCTGTGTTTGTCACAGTTCTCTGCCGGTGCCCTCGCCCGTCCCTGAGGATCCCTCACCAGTTCCAGCTGTCCTCCCGGCTTCTCCCCCTGGACCCTTCCCCCATACCTGACTCCTGGCCCTGGACTATTTCCTCACTCCCTGTTTGCTCACCTGTTTTTGCCTTTGCTGCCACAATAAAACCACTTCGTTCGCTACTCCCTGGCAGTCCTGTGGTCTGACTCAGCGTTGGGGTCCAATATATAGATAACCCGCAACAGTAAATAAAGATCAATAGCACCTTAAACTGTGGCTTTGCATCCTCTGAAAATTTTCAACACTCTACCTTAAAATCTACTTACCATCTTGTCACTGAAGACTTGTACACATCTGACTCCTGTGAATTTACAGATACAGAGTCAAATAAATGGAGACCTAGTCACAAATCTTCTTCTGGCCAGTCCATATGATGTGGTAGAGAACCAGGAAACCACAGGAAAGAAGTTTTTAAAAAGTTAGTTAGCTGACTAATTTAAGGATGTTATTTAGATTACTTTAATTCTCGTTTGATTGCAGCTCAGTGTGAGAGTCTGTGGTATTTTGTTGTTAATTACAGTAGACTTTCTCTCCTGTCTCTGTTTTACAGGTGTATGTGTAGCAATCAAAATAACTGTGCAAACCAGTGGCTTTGTGCATAAAAAGATTTCTGTACACACTGTAAAAAATACACCAGTCTCACTAAAGTTATTCTTACAGGATTGTGGTCTCCACTTGCCACTCCACTTTCCTCAGACATTGTTAACTGTCACTGACATCAAAGGCTTCTATTTTCAATTGAGATCAGCTCTCTAGCTCCCTCTACCTTTAAAATCTAAACGTTCAAAGTACTTAATTCTCATCTATGATCTTATTCATAGATTTGAATTGAAAGTACTTTTTGCCTTGATAACTCCTAACAGCTGCCACATAGAGAGTAGGGATCAAGTTAAATGGAAAGTTCTATCTACCAGTACACAGGTTTACCCCTAGAACAAAAAACAAAGTACTTCCAAAGCAATATCAAGGTCTCAGCCTCTACAGAGTCAGATTTTGCGCACCTCTTGAATTTCTCCTAATAATTAAAAAAACATAACTCCGATCAATAATATCTGGTAACTACCAGTGTCAGGAGACTTTACTGAACACAGACATGTGTTATTTGTGTAGATAAAGTGAAAAATGACCACAGTATGGCAGTTTAAAAACTGGCCTGGTTTGGATAATGTCTGAGGACACCCAATATGGAGATGAATGGAGCAGTTGAGGGCTCCTCTTGGTGAGGCTGCTACCTCAAGAACCATAAATCCTGTGGCTTAGGGAGTCACACTGTGTGACAGAGCACAAAATGATCTACAATTTGAGGAATAAATTGTGTGTGAGAAGTGAAAGGTGTGGGCAGGAGAAGAGGTGAAGCACAAAAATTTCAGAAAAAGTTGAAGGCCTGAAAGCTAGAGTGGGTGACCTCACTGCTGACATCACTCACTTTAGCCAGCACAATACACACCCATTAAAAACCCAGAAACTGCCAGAAAACAGCATGAAATATAAACTGCTGTCATTCAAAAACTGTACAAGATATGAAAACGTCGAATGCAAGCTTAATAGCTGAACTTATTGGGACTTGTTTAAAGTTTAAATGAAGTTTGTAGCACAAAGTATGCTGGAGTAGTTAAAGTTCAAAGAGGATGAAGTGTTCAAGGATTTGAACATAGTCTCCCCCCCCCCCCGGCACCATGGCAATTGGTTGCTGGGCAAAAGTTAGTGAGCCAACTGTGATTGGCTAATCAGAGTGGCCAACCCTGAGCCAGTTTTTCTGTCAGCCATGTTGTCCTCTTCTAGCAGGACAAAAATAGCATCTTAAAGGTACATCATCACAAGTGTTACTAATGAAATGTAGTGGAGTAGAAAGCAGCATAAAGTAGTACCTCACCATTGTACTTAAGGACAGTACTTTGTTACTTTCCACCCCTGTTGAAATTCAGTTATAGAAGTTATGTAGACTTGCTTTGTGTGTCCAAAGGTACACCAAATCCCCACAGTGTGACTGTTTGAACAGATTTATATCCCCAAGTAATACAACAACAACAACACACACACAGGTTTGCGCAGGTATACTTGTCAGGACATTGCACTGACTTCCATTCATTGTGGACAAAATTTGCTACTAAACTAAATTTCTGTGCTCCAATAACCCAGCACCTGGGATGTCTCACACTGTCATATTCTATTATTATAGGCACCCCAGGTACCTTTAATCATGTTTTATAATGGTCTTTCATTACCTTTCATTCATTGTCTGGAGAGCCAACTGAAGCTGTCATCATTCTGCTAGGATTAAAAAACACTGTAGTAGAAAAATACTGTATCTAATACTAACCAATATGCTTACACATTGAATAACTGTTTAAATAGATAAATATTCCATTAGCAGATAAATAAATGATAGGCTGTATCAACCAGTCAATCAGAAGCCTAAATAAAAATCACCCACTCACCTGTATGACCTTTTTCTGTGTATTTATCATTTCAGAATGGCCTTAAAGAAACCTTTGTGGACGGTGCCAGAAACACCATATTCTAAACCGCCACCCATCCACCTTTTTGTGATGGCAAAGGTGGAGCAGGCGATGGTCCTGTCTTGGACCTTCCATGAAAACACTGCAAAAGCTGCAGTGACCAAAAAAAATGCTGTGGTGGCCGTCACAGATGGGGCCTCCACGGCCAAGTTCACAGTGTTTGAGGAGTTGGCCCCCAAGGTCTCTGAGGGAAACGCCTATATAATCAGGGGATATACATTTAGAGGCACCTCTCCTCCTTCCATAATAAATATAACAAAGGACACACTGTTTTTCCACTCTACAAATATCAGTGTGTCTGAGGAACTCAAGAGGGAGGCAGAGGCTCTGTTGGCACCAGCATCGCTGCTGACCCCCCTGAGGTCCTGCAGTAACCAACAGGAGCTTCTCACTGTTGAAGGAGAAGTTGTGGAGGTAAGTTCATTCTCTAACTTCTCTCTTTTATTCTAAGAAACTGGCAATGATGCCATCAATTCATAATTTTGTATCAGCAAGGCCACTCTCAAAGGGAAATAAGTAAACAAATAGGACACTAAAGATGTGATATTCAAGCTTCTAAAGAAATTTGAAGAACTGAGCCAGGTCCTTCTTTCAGTCTTTCCAAGGAGAAACTCTAAGAAACTTTACAGCAGTTTTTGACCTTTCAGTGTTTTATTTGTCACTGACCTCTCCTGATTCTTCAAATCATATCCTGATCATGGCTGCTTTTTGTTTGCTTTTGTTTGCTTGCTCTGGATAAAAGATTCTCGTTAAAGTCACCGCAGACAATGATGGGTTGACAATCCAGGATCTCCAGTGAGTCCAACAGGCTGCTCAGGTTAGACAAGAATGATCTCATACAGTAGTCTGGAGGTCTGTGCACAACTGCAATCAGTGCACTCATGGGAGCTTCAACCTTGAAAGCCACAAACTCAAGGTCAGTTACATTATGAACATACTGTTTCTCACGAATCTGAATGTTGTCTTTGACATAAACAGCAACTCCACCACCACTTCTGCTGGCCATCTGTGGGAACTTTGTGTAGGACAGGTGTGTGTTGCGTTTGAACATGTTGTAACCTTGTAGGTGGAGACTCAGCAACAAAGGAGCCCTGTAGGTGAGTTTCTGTGAGACACAACACATCTGCTAGACACAGTTCATGATGGCTCTTTATGTCGTTAACATGAGACGGCAACCCTTCTGTATTGTGGTGAACAATGGTCAGAGTGTCAGGCCTGCTCAGTGTTTGTGTGATATGAAGAAGAGGCATCATGTCGTCCAAACTGACTTGTCTCATGTTCTCCTGTTACTGCTGTTCCTTCCAGCTGTTTCATCATCCATCTTTAGTCCAAGCTTAGTGACACGTGAAGATCCATGTTGTTGAAAGGTTACCACTCTGACTAAAGTAGCAAATGAACCATTGACTAATCCTTGAGACACATCAAGGTTTCTGGTGAGCATAACACGAGCACCTTCAGCAACTTGCAGTGTGTCTGGTAACTCATTTCTGCCTCCTTTCACTGGTTTGTCTTGCTGTGTCATTCTGCCTGATCGTGGCTCCTTTTTATAGTCATCAGCATCAATTGTAGTGACAGTGAAGCTGAGCCAGTGTTGCAGAGTTGTGTGCATCTACTTGTCTATTAGTAGCAAAAATGTGAAGGACATCAGTTGGACAAAGTTGTGGTTCAGTGACAGCTTGTGACAGCAAAGCTCTGTCTGCATCAGACAGCTCATCAGACTTTTCCTTCACACGGATCCTGTTCAACTCTGCAAAGGCAACATCATCTTTTGTTGCATAATCTCAGTCAGAGTGATCATCTGAAAGTGTTCCTGCCACAGGTCAATCTGTGATGGGTCGTACACACACAGAGGTTTAGACTGTCGCACTGGTGGGAGCTGATAAAAGTCTCCAACTGCAATTACTGACATTCCTCCAAAGGGTTTCTGACTGCCTTTGATCTGTTTGAGTCTCACATCCACGTAGGCAAAGAGGAGCTTTGACACCATAGACACTTCATCAATGATGATGATTTCAGCATTTAGAAGTTCTGCTCTGACCTCATCCAGCTGATCACCCAGTCCTACAAATGGAGGTTTCAAACTTCTCGGCAGCTTGAGGAGAGAGTGCAGTGTAGTGCCAGATATATTAAAGGCTGCAGTTCCAGTGAAAGAAGTCAACAGGACAGTGGGCCTTGATATGTCAGCCTCTTCAGCATGTCTGGGCAGTTTGCTCAGTATCTTAGATGCCTCTGAGTAGATGCATTTGATGAGATGTGACTTCCCTGTGCCAGCACCACCATTGATGTAAAAGAACAGCTGCTCTGGATTCAATCCACAAACACATTTTATGCACCAGTCTCTCACTGCATAGAATACACAGGCCTGCTTCTGGTTCAGATTCTGGTACATGTGACGTAAAACCACAGGATCAGTGACAGGGGGTTCTCTGATGGCTCTGGCCTCTGTTACAGCATTAGCCTGTCGACTGTAGTCTGGGACATTTTCTTGAACATTGTCATGATCTGGCTCTGCTGCCTCCAGTTCATAGATACACTCCAACCTGTCTGCTTCAGATTCAGGTGCCAGGTTACACCATTCATCAATCAGTCCTCTGTTCTCCTCATACTCTTCAACAGCTTCCTCAATCTCTTTACTGTTCATTTCATAATTGTCTTTGTTTGGTTTGACAACGTCTCTGACGGACTCAGGAAGGTCAGAACCAGGCTCGTACGTGGGTAAGAAAGGCCTTTTCAGTTCCTGATCTGAGCGGTAAGGAATGTATAGTTTTAGAAGTGTTCCATAAAATTGCTCAGGATGTTTTTTCTGTGAGCAGCAGTGAAATCTGATGACGGCAGGCTTATCATTTTCAAATCCCATGTCATTTAGCAGGGGCAAAACATTTTTACCTTTTCTCTGCTGACCAACCTGCATGTGGACGCAAAGTCATCCACACATCTGTTCAAACTCTGCTGTTTCAGGTCTGGATTTGTATTTGTCGGTCAAAGATGTCATCCACACATTTGAACACTCTGCTGTTGTGCTCTCCAGGTACGAGAGGGGCGACTCATTTTCAGTGGGTTGTCATCTGTTGTATGAACACGACAGCACGTGAACACTGTTTCATGTGAAGGCCACAGGCACGGCTCACACACTCCTGAGCACTGATCTCTCTCTTTTTGGAATAAGCCTGCATGACCTCTCTCATCTCATCACAGTCATTGACATGGTCCCTGTTTGAGTTCTCAATGACTGTTTTGAGGTACTCAGACAGTTTAGACTCTGCTTTGTTATGTAGCTGGTGAGGTACATGATGCATGAATATGCATTGAGAATGTAACTGACATCAATATTAGCATCCCAGGCCTCAAGTAGATGTGGATTATATCCATTTACGCAGCAGTCCTTTGGGTCACGTTTCAGTATCACAGCACAGGATTTGTTTATCTTCCGCAGACACTGGTGATACTCCTCGACTGTTAACTGACATCGAGCCAGGAGCTGCTCCAAACTCAGGGAGGCACTTTCAGGTTCATTCAGCAGCTGGTTGAGTGGTCTGAGCTTAGTCTTTGCTGTTAGCAGGTCCAGTGCATCATCATCATCATCATCATCATCATCATCATCATCATCATCATCCTCCTCATCATCAGGGAGTGTGGGGTCACACAGCTCAGCCTCATCTCTGATACTTATGTCCTCATACTGTGGGTGAATGTGTTTGAGTTTATTTAGGGCCTGTAGCAGTTTAGACCAGGTGACAGTCTGGAACAGCTGATGACCTCTGTAACACAGTCGTCTCTTCAGTTTGACTCTCAGGACTTGAGACTCACTTCTCAGTCTGGGTAACGCTTCAACTGTTTCCTGCACCTCAGATGGGACACACACCACATTACCACGTATTGCTCTCTGTCTGCCTTTGGGAAGTGGGATGATCTTAGCAAATGGAAAACACTTGGCGATCAGATGTCTCTCCAAAATGTTGAGGTCACACAGCTCAGGTGGAATATCAACCAGCTCCATGTTGTTGGCTACAGCCAGAGAGGGCATGGCTCCTTTTTAAGATGATCATGACAGGTGTGACAGATCCATTCATCCTTTCTCTCATCAGGAACTTTACACTGTTCATTTCTGCAGCCGTCATCACAAACATGAACATATTTTCCTGTCAGACATTCAGCAGCCACTTCTGCATTTTTGACATAATCTGACCTTTGACCTTTGAGTTTCACCTGGTTCTCAAATGAAGCTTTATGACAGACAGTGCAGACGTAAGTGGGGCCGGCATTAATATGTGATCTGAAAACAGATATGGCCTCTTTGATCAAACTGTGGTCACTTTCTGGGGTTTGTCTGTTTATCCGTCTGTATTTCCTCTTTATTTTCATGGCACATCTCATGTTGTGCAGAATTTTAAATGTAAGATTGTTGTTATATCTGTCTCTCATTATTAGTTTCATCAGTTGTCTGTGTCTTATCCTGAAAGATTGATCATGTGCGTGACGCTGAGTGACATAAGATCGCTGCCTCTGCCTGAATTCTTCATTTTCCCTGTATCTTTTGGTGAAGTATTAATGTTCTTATTATTTATTGATTTTCTCTGATGAAAACTGTCATCTTCTCTGTATCTTTTAGTAAAGTACAGATTTTTTCTGGTTGAAGTTTAAATTTTCTTTGTATGTTTTGGTGAAATACTGTTTTTGTTTCTGTCTGAAGTTGGAATTGCTGTGATAGCGGTTGGTGATGTACTGCTGTTTCTCTTGTCTGAATCTTTCATTACAGTATTTGTTGCTTGAATCAGATTTCTTTTTGGCTCTATATGATTCATTAGAAGAATACTTTTCCTTCTCTTTTCTTTATTGCTTTTCTTTTCTTTTTGGTGCTTTCCCTGAGATCATTAGTCTCCTCTGAAATGTTCTCCTTTCATTTTTTACCAAGTTTGACCAGTTTAGAGGAGAGGTCATGTGACACTTTATCAGACAGATCACTGGCAGCAGGTTTTATCAGTGGAACAGTTGAGAGTGATTGTTTGTGAGGAGCATCATGTGCTGTGACAGAATTAAAGCTGAACTGGCTCAATGGTTGTGGTTCAGTTTCCATATCAGTACATGCTTCATGTAACATGTCATCAGAGAGGTCAGTGACCACAGTGTTTGTCTTTGGAGCATCAACCACAACAGGACTGGGAGTTGTAGTCTGAGTGTCTGGGATGGCTTCACTCTGATTGGCTGTGTTCTCACTGTCAAACTCCACAGGCTTCAGCTCATAGTTACAGGTGGACTGTGTACCAAAGCTCTTGTGACACATTCTGATCCTGTCAATCATGTCACTGAGACGTGTGAATGTCACCATGACAGCTTTACCAGCAAACAGTGATGGCAAACCATCCTCTCCTCTGGGGTGTGGCTCAAAGAAACCGTACCTGCCTGATCTGGTTCTGAACACTGCCATACACAACCCTGTCATCAACAGCAAGGCATACTGCACATCTGACAGCAGACAGTCAGTCCAGCCTCCAGGTCCAGAAAACTGTCCACAGCTCCAGGTAAAGGATCTCCTAATGTGCCGTACCAGGAAAGTAATGTTTTGTCAGCATGAACCACGTGTCTGCGTGCTGGGACTAAATCTGGGAGCTCATCAGTGGTGAGGTGAGCGTGCTGAGGAAACATCTGTCTTACCTGTTTATACAACACGTTACCTTTATCCAAAACACGGTCAAGGTCTGTGCTGGTGATGTTTTCATTCTCATGAAGGAATGCTAGAAAGGTGAGAGAGTTACAGGTACACTGCTGGTTTCTGTATCTGCTGTATTTAATAGAAGCCTGGCTGCAGGACGCTCTGACACATTGTTCACCAGGCTGATCTCCCACGTTCACACTGTCTGTATGAGGAGGTCCTGCTACACATGAAGCATCTCTCTGACGCTGTGTCTGTACCATGTCAGCATAAGATAGTTTTCTTGAAACATGGTGTTCACCTCTGTGCTTCACCTGGTGCATCTGAACAGACTCTGCTACACACAGAGTTTCACTGTGACGTCCTCTCTTCACAACGTCAGCGTACGATACCTGTGGTACACACACTGCATCACGTTGACCTGCCTGGTTCACAGCTTCAGCAAGAGACACCACAGACTCTCTCACCAAGTCTCTGCTCTGAGGACCAGGACCTTCTGCTTGTTCACATGGTGCTGCACACTGAGACTCCCTCTGCTGCTGCCACTGTAGCTTTGTAGCCTGAGACCTTTTACTCTTCCTTGGCATCGTTGTTGTTCTCCAAAACCACAGTTATCACTCTTGTATATATATTTACACAAACCAGACACTAACAGTGCTATTAGGGATTGTGTTTCAAGGCTTTCTGTAGAGACTGACTATAAATGTTTAACAGCGTCTTAGATCGAACTATGAGTTTGAGGCTATTCAGTAACAAATCACCATCTCAATACAGATTAGGGAACAAGAATAACTTTTGATTAAATTGTCCTGAAAATGGCTGATCACAATCAATATGGTCTCTGAGATAGATAAAGCTCTGTATAGAAATGACTTTGATACACTTACAACTTGAGTATGAGATTTCAGTTGCAATGTTTTTTGGTTTTTTTTTTCAAATTATGTAGGAAATTGAGAGATAGTATTTATTGTGTAGGAACAGTTTTTTTCTAAAGAAGCCCTTTCAAATCAGTGGATAATCTATTCAATGTAAACACATTAGTTTATGGTTAATGGTTTATGCTAATATTAAGAGGAAGAAAATATTAAAATTCACACCAGGGATCAATACACAATTTAAATAGACAACCACAGTCAGTTAGAGTTCCTACTGATCCTCCACTGTTTTTAGACTCACCAGCAGAAAATAATTGAATGCTTTGACTAAAAGTTAGCTATCTCTTATATGTGACAGTTAATACAATAATCAATAATCTAATAAAAATCAACACATCCACCTCAAATGTTCAGCAAAATAAAATAATTAAATGTGGATTACTCAATATCAGATCTCTCTCATCCAAAGCTGTACTAGTTAATGATCTGATATCAGATCACCATCTTGATCTATTCTGTCTGACTGAAACCTGGCTGTGTCAGGATGATTATGTTA
The DNA here is from genome assembly GCF_001640805.2 of Lates calcarifer. Classification (NCBI taxonomy): domain Eukaryota; kingdom Metazoa; phylum Chordata; class Actinopteri; family Centropomidae; genus Lates; species Lates calcarifer. Next base: position 53,204 of record NW_026117313.1, on the reverse strand, counting down.
GCCTGAATGAATCACCCCCTCCAGTCATATTAATACTCACATTCCCCGAGACACCGGCTGTGGAGGTGGAGTCGCAGCCATTTTCAACTCCACTTTATTAATTAACCCTAAACCTAAACTCAATTATAATTCATTTGAAAGTCTTGTTCTTAGTCTGTCCCACCCAAGGTGGAAAACATTAAAGCCAATTCTATTTGTTGTAGTGTACCGTCCTCCTGGTCCATACTCTGATTTCTTATCTGAATTTTCAGAGTTCCTGTCGAGTTTGGTTCTTAAAACAGATAAAGTTATTATTGTAGGTGACTTCAATATTCATGTTGATGTCAACAATGACAGCCTTAGCTCTGCTTTTTCCTCTTTACTAGACTGTATTGGCTTCTCTCAGTGTGTAAATAAACCCACTCACTGTTTCAGTCACACTCTCGACCTTGTTTCAGCTTATGGTATTGATATTGAACATGTAACAGTCTTCCCACACAATCCCGTTCTATCAGACCACTTTTTAATCACTTTTGAATTCATATTGCTGGATTATGTATTATCAGCAAAAACGGCCTGACTAGAAATATTTCTGATAATACAGTAGCTAAATTCAAGGAAATGATTCCCACTAACTTAGGTCCAGTGCCTCATCTTAATTTAGCAGAAGCTACTCCCTCCCAGCTTGATCATCTTGTAGACAGTGTTGCAGACTCACTACGTACAACTGTGCTGCTTTTGATACGATTGACCATCACATCCTTTTACAGAGACTGGAGCACTTTATTGGTATTAAAGGAACTACACTAAACTGGTTTAAGTCCTATCTATCTGATAGGCTTCAGTTTGTACATGTTAATAACTACTCCTCCATGTACACAAAAGTTAGACATGGAGTTCCACAAGGGTCAGTGCTTGGACCAATACTCTTCACTCTGTATATGCTTCCCTTGGGCAATATTATCAGGAAACACTCCATAAATTTCCATTGTTATGCAGATGATACACAGCTTTATCTGTCAATGGAGCCTAATGAAACCCATCATCTAGCCAAACTCCAGGCTTGTCTTAGGGACATTAAAACTTGGATGACAAGCAACTTTTTACTACTGAACTCAGATAAAACTGAAGTCATTATAATTGGTCCTGAACACATCAGAAATAAATTTTCTAATGATGTAGTTCCATTAGATGGCATTGCCCTGGCTCCCAGCTCCACTGTAAAGAATCTGGGAGTCATCTTTGATCAGGATATGTCCTTTAACTCACACATAAAACAAACTTCTAGGACTGCCTTCTTTCATCTGCGTAACATCTCCAAAATTAGACATTTTCTGTCCCAAAAAGATGCAGAAAAACTAGTCCATGCATTTGTTACTTCTAGGCTGGACTACTGTAATTCATTATTATCAGGCTGCTCCAACAAGTCTCTAAAGACTCTGCAGCTGATTCAAAATGCTGCAGCATGACTACTGACAGGAACTAGGAAAAGAGACCATATTTCTCCTGTGTTAGCTTCTCTACATTGGCTCCCAGTCAAATCCAGAGTCGAATTCAAAATCCTCCTCCTCACTTACAAAGCCTTTAATGGTCAGGTTCCATCTTACCTTAAAGATCTCATAGTCCCCTACAATCCCACCAGGACTCTGTGCTCCCAGAATGCTGGTTTACTGGTGGTTCCCAGAGTTTCTAGGAATCGAATGGGAGGCAGAGCCTTCAGTTATCAGGCTCCTCTACTGTGGAACCTTCTCCCAGTTTCGGTCCGGGAGGCAGACACCCTCTGTACCTTTAAGAGAAGGCTTAAAACTTTCCTCTTTGATAAAGCTTATAGTTAGGGTTGGCTCAGGCTTGAACCATCCCTTAGTTATGCTGCTATAGGCCTAGACTGCCGGGAGATCTCCCATGATGCACTGAGCTTCTCTCTCTCTCTCTCTCTCTCTCTCTCTCTCTCTCTCTCTAACTCAATATCTCCCCTTTCCTGTAGTATTGTGGTCTTCCGTCTCTCTCTCCTCTTCTGTCTCTTTCTGCAGGTATTTCTGCCTCTGGAGCTGTAGAGTCTGATCTGTGATGACAAGTCTCCTGCTGCTCCTACAACTCCACTCAACACCTGCTGCTAGAATTAGAAATGACTTCTACTGCTATTAGTTGTATTGCTATGTTAGCAGTTAATACTTTAATTATCATTACTATCATTACTACTGCTGTATTACTGGCCTCATCTTACATCTGATATGGAACCTGTGTTATGCTATGTTCTTCTTTCGCTATTCTCTATCCCCTCTCCCCCCTCCCTCTCTCTCTCTCCTTCTTAACCCAACCGGTTGAGGCAGATGGCCGCCCACCCTGAGTCCGGTTCTGCTCGAGGTTTCTGCCTCTTAAAAGGAAGTTTTTCCTTGCCACTGTCACCTAGTGCTGCTCATGGTGGATTTGTTGGGTCTCTCTCTGTAAATACCTATTTTAAAGAGTACGGTCTAGACCTGCTCTATATGAAAAGTGCCTTGAGATGACTGTTGTTGTGATATGGCGCTATATATATAACATTGAATTAAAATTGAATTGAATATATTTGAGCTTACAGGTGGAAATGGCTGAATATCTCATGCCCTGGCAGAACCAGGTGATGATGATCCGTTTTCTTTCGGTTGTCACTGGCAGGTCGGTGCTCTTAACACCTTGCACATGTCCAGTAGTGGCAGCTAATTAATGCAGGGCACCAGGCTCCGCCCCCTCCAAAAATCTAGAGTCCATTTACAATTTTTTATCATTAATTGCTTTTACTATTTTATTATTATCACGTTCTCTTATTATTATACATTTTCTTTATCCTTCACAGAAATTCTCATGCCATGGCTGAGGAAAACAGTTGCTCTCTGCCAACAAAGAGGCGCCTCACACACAGTGCAGAGAACCATGAAAGGATCAAAGCAGAGGAGAGTTTATGTTGTACAGCACTTAAGACATGTGGTTACCCTAACTGGGCCTCAAGTCTGTCAAAAGACGTAGACATCAACCGGTGAACAGGAGAAAAGATGTAACAACATGGTCATCCCTTATGTGGCAGGACTGTCTGTTTTTCCAAAAACAACATCCCAGTGCATTTCAGACCTGGTAACACCCTTAGACAGAGACTGGTTCATCCAAGGACAAGATTCCCAAGCACAAGTTGAGCAACCTTGTGTACGCTGTTCAATGCAGGGAGACATGCTCAGACCTGTACATAGGCAAAACCAAACAACCACTCTGTAAGCGCATGGCACAACACAGGAGAGCCACCTCATCAGGACAATACTCTGCTGTTCATTCACACCTGAAGGAGAAGGGGCACTCTTATGCCTTTTTTCTATCTTTTCAATCTGTGATGCTGCCGTACTGATGTAAAGTTCCCTGCTGTGGAACAAATAAAGGGTTATCTTATCTTTCTCCATCTGACATTACCCCCTTGGCTTTGCCCCCCACCCCTGCAACATGCAAAACAACATATATAGGCCAAGAAGGAAATGCTAACCTCCATTTTAAAAAATGAAGAGATGCTATGTTGATAGAGGACATGGTCTCAGGGATGATGTAATTTCTTAACCATGTACTAGATTACCTTTTTGGATTACCAGAATGACAGTGGTATACAGAGGTCAGGATTGATCCAGTATTCCTCAGAATGTTAACTGCCTCTAGATTAGCATTTCTAACATTACAGAATAATTAGAAAGCCAGGGCCTTATCAGAAAGTAGTTAATAAGCTGTGGTTCAGTGGAGTGACAGGATGAATAAGATGAAATAATGCAGTCTTTTCAGTAGAATAAGACAATTTACTTTTAGTTCTAGTACTTCTAGTTTTATTCAGCACAACAAGCAGAGTTCAAAGTCCTAAACAATATTTTAAAAAACAGATAAAATTTTGGTCAAAATATAAAAGATTGAAAAAAGACAAAAAAATGTAAAGGTTCAATGCAATGGAAATGGAAATGAATCAAACAAAAATGACTTTGCTGAACACAAAAAGCTACTTCAAAAAAAGATCATTAAAATATTTCTCTCTAAAATAACAGAAAAGAGTTTAAACAGGATGGTCTGCAGAAGATCTACAGCAAGTTTGCAGCAGCCATGGTGCAATAACCAAAAAATTTAGTGACAATTATTCTAACATCTGACAAAGACTGACCCTTTTTGTTCACATGAAGCTGAGGAGATCTTTCACATGTCTAAGTCAGAACAATCTTTAAGGAGTATATATTTCAAATTTATATTTTAATTTCATAGGTTCAGTTCTAAAAAGCATTTGTTATCATGTCATGTTTAGAGCAAAGCATTTCATTGCTTACATAGAGCATTCATTTAGTGTTCATGCAGCTGACATCATACACAGCAAAAATCTAATTCTGTATCTATTATTTTTAAAGCCTGAAAAGAAGAAACTGCCAATGACAGCTGGTCATCTTATCATCAAAAGTTTATATCTCATATGCATCAGTTAAACACCATCAGTGAAGCTGTTAGTCTCTCTCCTTCCTCTTCTTCTCTTTGTAGCCTTCGTATTGTTGGATTTGGGGCAAAATGAAACACTTGATCTTTGCTCTCTCAACAACTGTCAATGCATTTCCAACTATATATAACAACAGCACCCTACTACTGCCTTAGATGGAGTCACAACAACAGAGCCCAGGCTTTTTAATGATAACAATTCATAGTCTGAATGGTTTTATTGTGCAGAGGTAATGTGGTGTGATTAAACATTAGACACATGATTTCTAGGTTATCTCTGTTGACACACAAACATTCAGGACTCCACTTATACTGTTCTGTATATATTTTTTCCACTCACCCAAGTAAGACATGCAATATATGAACATAATCATCAAAAAGGGTTGCCCTGGTTCACTGCTCAGGTATTCACTGTCATGCAGATCACACACTGATTAGAATAAGCATATGTAAAGAACAAAGAGGAAAAAACATGTCGTGTCTCAAGCTAAACTAGACCTACAACAACTGACTCTTGTTGTGATGCCTGCAACTATAATGTGATTATCTAGATACCTGCATACTGTCTTGTTTTTTAACCCATGTGAAAAATAATAAACCTGAATCAGATGAAATTCTCTTCTTCTTCTTTACTGAAGCTGGCGTGAACGATCTCTTTGATTCTCTCCGTCTCCTCAGGTGGAGCAGCTGGCAGAATGGCCTTCAGTTCACCCTCTATTTTCTTCATCCTGGCATCAGTCTTCCTCTCAAATTCTTTCTTGTTCTCCAGGACCAGCTGCAGAATCCCTCTCTGAGCTTCCTCACAGGACTCCTGCAGATTCAGACGCTCTTGAAGGAACTCTGGTCTCTCCTTATCCATGGCCATGAGCTTACCCAGGCTGCTCACTCTGTCCATCAGGTACTTGTTGGACACTTCAGTGTAGGTCTCTGAGATCATGTGGACCAGGCTGGCAACGTTGGAGGCTTCAAAGGCCTGTTTGTACAGGAGGTCTTTTACAAAGAGCTTCTCATTGTAAGAAAGTTTCTTTGTGTCATCAGATGTCTTGACAAAATTGTGCAGTGTCTTGTTGAGACTGGTTTTGATGATGTTGGAGACCATCTGGAAGAAGCGCACCATCTTCTCCCACTGCTCTTTGACTCTGCCCATGGCATCGAGACCTTTAACCAGCATTTTGATTTTGGTTTTAAAGTCGACCTCTTTGAGTTGGCAGTTCTGCATCTCAACCAGAATGTCAGTCAGCTCCTTCTGATTCTTCTCCATGTTCTCCACACTCTTCTCATATGACTGTCGCACTTGACTGAGTTGTGCTTGGCTCTGCTCGATGCGGAAACGGGCATTCTGTGATGCTCTCTGACCGGCAGACTTTCCTCCTGAGCTGTTGTCTGCTTTGGTCATCATCGGTGGTTTAGGGGTAAGAGCTGGAGTATGTGAAGCTGCTTTGCTCTTAGTGTCAAAAGCGAGGCTGTCATCATTTAACTCCTGAATGTCCTTTATCAGGTTTTTAGTTTTCTTCTCATCCCATGTCTGATCTGGAGTATATGTTGCCAGCTCCTCACAGATGGTGATGCCTCTTTCACAGAATGACAGAGCTCTCTTACACATGTTGTCATTTGGCATCTTCTGCAGTTCCTCAGAGATCCTTTTGAATTGAGCCTCAGTCCATGCAGTCTTCATTTTATTATTCTTCTGATCATACAGTTTCTCCCAGTCTATTTTACTGCCACTCACATGTTGTTTGAGAGATGCTGCAAGCATTAGAATCTCTCCAGACTTGCTGTACGCTTTCATTTGTGTGAACTCATCCAGTTTCTCACCAGCATTCTCACTTTTGTTTTTTTGTGATGTCACTGCATCAGATACTAACTTGAAAGGACTAGCTGCTATAGAAATGACTCCATTTATTATTGTTGTTGGCAATGATAAGAGTCCGTCAACAAAATCCATACCGATCATTTCCCACCCAGAGGGAAGAGAATCCATGGCTTTCTTGTAGGTGTTTTGTGCTTCTTCCACCTGCTTTGACATGTCCTCCATCGCTTTCTTGGACCGGTCATTCAGCTGTCTTGCACTCTGCTCCCTCAGTTTGTTTTCCTCCAGTTTCATCTTAACCTTTTCCAGCTCTTCTCCATAAAAGTGTTCAGCATTGATACAGGCCTCCAACAGCTCCTGGATTAAATTGATAACATCAGCATACCTCTTTTCAACACTGTCTGCTAGTGTCACACACTCGTCTGCAATGGTGCGAATGTTGTCCAGTTGATTTGGCAGGAGATTTTCAATAACTTTATCAGTGCCGTTGAAAAGAATGTTGACTGCAGCCTTCATGTAATCAGGAACTGTGCTTGTGTGAATGCGGATCTGATCCATGTTCTTGTGGGCCTCGTTGAATGCGTGCCAGCCTGAGTTACAGACCTGCATAAGACAGGCCCTGAAGGACTCTGGGTACTTTATGAACTTGAAGCCACCTTCTGGGGGGTTCTTGTTGATGGAGAAGTCATCACAGTGGGAGATGAAGACGAGTTCCCCCATGATGGCGATAGAGAGGGGAGCAGGAGTCAGGTAGTCCTCCCAGTTTGCACTGGGCTTCATCAGCATCTTGGTGGTTTCCCGCATCTCTGCTGCAGTGGTGAGACTTTGAGTGGTCTTTGCTATTTGGATGTCCATGTTATTAACTGTTGGAAAAAAAGGAAAAACAGATGTCATGAAGTTTCTACTCTGCAAAATTGCTTATTTTGAGGTTGTTAGGTCTCTACAGCTGGAGGAAATTAAACATCAAGTAGTTTTCTGAAAATGTAAACAACATTAACCACTGATTCCAAACTTATATTTATTCTTAATATTCCACACATTGAAGTGGAATACACAGTAATTGAAATATGTAAGGAGGTTACAACATTAATCGCTTGGCAAAGTTTTATACTAAACACTCTTTTTATAACTATTTTTGGGGGGTTGAATGAATTATAGAGATCAAAATACATTAAATAAATCAAGATCTGTAGTTACCAAACCCAATTAATTGATAATCTGGGCTGACAACTGTGAGCTAGTTTTACTCAATAATCATTTGCAAACATCCATAGCTAATCTGTATAAGTGTTAAACTATGGCTCCATTGTAACATGATATGTATGAACAGATCGCACATGACAAAACCTGCTTTCTGCCAGCAGCAGGAGTGTACAAGCTTTTTCTTCTCATACACACAAGGGAAACATTTTGTTTTCTTTTGGTGGTTCCATGATGGATAGAGGGGGACCTATTCCACTGCTTTCCAAAACCAAAATCTGCAAATTACAGTTTCAGGGCAGTGACATGCTGATTACAGCTTTGTTAAATCCAAGCTTGAGTATTGAGACAGCTGGACCGAACAATGTTCCAGACCCGTAGTATCCAGATGTCTATAATTACTTGATCAACTTCCAACAAGTTAGCTCTGCAAAATGCATACCACAGTGTATAGATATTAAGAGTAAATATATTGAAGTTATGAAGTGATCAGTAACCCATTTCTGTATTTCATATCCCTCATTCATTCAACAATGAATGAATGAGTGTTTGGATGTTAGGAAAAAATCCATCAGCATTTGTTTGGTAGATGTATTAAAATTGCTAGTAATGAGTGCTGCAGGTGGACATGATTGTGCTCACTTGCAGCACTAGCAGCACTTAAGGGAGGTATGAGGTTGCTTTGAAAGCACAATGATTGGATTGCCAATGAATATGAGGATGAGTTCATTCTGAATTTTCACATCCACATTTCTTAGAAATAACGGAGAATGCAGTCAGCTAATTATCGTGCCGTCCTTCAGCAGTAAGCAAAATGAGAGAATTTTAATGAACACAATTAACAATGTGGGGAAATATTTTTTTCACTGTAGAGAGTGATCTGTGATGACAAGCCTTCTGCCGCTCCTACAACCCCACTTAACAACTGCTGTTACATTTAGAAACTGCTGTTATATTTAGAAATTAGTATTACTGCTTCTAGTATCTTTACTACTTTATCACTACTATCATTACTACTACTGTATTACTGGTATCACTTAACTTTTTTAAAATATGGAATCCATGTTACTGTTGGGTCTCTCTCTGTAAATATCATAATCTAAAGTATGATCTAGACCTGCTTTATATGAAAATTGTCTTGAGATTACTTCTGTTGTGATTCGGTGCTATACAAATAAAACTGAATGGAAGTAGCTAGTAAAACAGTGTACCTAATTTGCATGAAATTTGCTGTATTCAAAGATTCAATCTCAATTAACAATTTGTGAAAAAAAAAACATGTTGAAAAATGTCCAAAAACTGCCCTACCACATTTTCAGATGGCTCAGCTCTTGCAGTTCTGTGTAAAAAAAAAATAAAAAAAGAAAGAAAAAAAATGGAGAACTGGACGATATGTGTGCTATGATGATGACATCTCAGTTACATGCAAGGACTGTCTGAGCAAGAAGAAACATGCAAAAATACACACACACACACACACACACACACACACACACACACACACAGTTATTTTGATCAATTTTGTTTGCCCTCAGGAGTAATAACCACATACATACAATTTATAACATTTTTATCCCAAAATTTGACTGTTTAATTTATGTAAATTATTGATTTAGCACTTTATGATTTACATCAACATTTGTATATTATGTGCTTGTGTAACATATGCCTCACATTAATGTGTTCATTACAGAATTTCCCTGTTCAAGCTTAGAGTTGATGAATTTTGCATTAACTGGTTTGTTTTGGTCCATTTATCCCTGTTGCAGACATACATATAAAGATTTTAAATAAAATATAATACATAGTAAAATTAAACAAGATGTAATGTCACAATAATAGCTGCTGCTACCATAATTGCACTACTGCCTCTGCTGTTGAGTGAGATATTTTGTATGTTCTATTATATTATGTTATTATATAATATTATTATATTATGTTATATTATGTTATATTATTTTTTATTCTATTTTATATGAAGCTTAGCAAAAATTAAATCAGGGAGACTGTCTATCTGCACATACCATCTGAATCACAAGTTGTTTCCTGCTATCTCTAAGCCCCACCTACCAATTCTGTTTTCATCCAGTCACAACCTGACACACCCAACTAGAGCCAATCACCTGTTAGTTGTCACAGTTTAAAATGTTCTCTCTCTGCTGGCGTTCAGCTGTCATTTCAGCACTGCGACGTTGTGAGACTCTAGCAGTCAGATAAGTGTACCAGATTATCAGTTAGGACTCAACGCATTCTCCAGCCTCAAAACTCTTGCTCTGTCAGTTTCGTGAGCCGGAAAGCGTGCAGCCGTCAGTATTTACCAAGATGCCCCCACTTACTTGAAGAGACCTGAGATCTGAGACAAGCACAACATTTATAAACCAGGGAATCTGTCGTTCCTCATCTCAGAAAAGCAATCATTTTAGTTTGCGTTCATATCAGTTCAAGCTTTGACTAAAGTCTTCAGGCTTAAACTGCATTAGCTTTAACTTTCGTAGCTCACATGTTTTGTTTTCCAGCCTACTGTAAGCACACCAGAGGCCTGTCCCCACTTTCCGGCCTCTGCCCTCCCATTCTTGCGCCTCTGCTAGATAATAATCAAAATGTTTTCATTGAATTTTCATATTTATACAACACAGTGAACATCCCATTCAGAAGAAGACAATGAGACTCCTGCAGTAACAAAACAGGTTATACTAATACCAGAATGCGCCTCTGCTGGATAAGCCTCACATCACTTTAGCAAATGTTTCACCCCATGTATGTACAAACCCCTGCAAGCAATATAAAAGTTTTCAGTGGCAATGTTCCACATTTCTCAATCAATCTCATGTTTGCGGGGCTTCACAAGTAGTTAGTCTTTGTTTTCTATCACCAGCACCTCAGCCTGAGGAGAAATGTCAACAGCAAGGGCGAAAGGTAGAGTTGGTTCAGTAGATAATAAATAAAAAAATAAAAATACAATGGGCCTCTGATTATTCTCCCCAAGCATATTAACTCATCTACCTCTGGTCGTGAGAGGGACAGTGGAGACGCTGTCCTGAGGCCATAATGTCACTCATCACTTTATTTAGTTAGTGCTTGTATTTTTCCGTATGTAATTTATGCTGCTATTTATTTTATTTTATTTTACGTTAGCCTTTAATTTACTTATTTTATGATAGCTTATTTCTACTCTCTGTCACACTGTATTACTTTTCCACCTTGTATTGCAACTGTTGCACAGCAATTTCCCTCAGGATAAATAAAGCTTCTTGAATCTTGATATCTTATTAATATGCTAGATATCATCTGGCCTCTTACGTCTCAAATTTGCACAAACAGTTAGTTTCAGCCACGAAGAGCATGTAAATATAGTGTAAATATAATATATATATTTTAAAAAAAGCAACTCTATCGTAGGTTATTTTGGGGGGTTTTGGGCCGTGGATGCAGTAATGATAACGATATGAGATTACCCCCATTTCAGCTGCCTGCATTCAGAGTCGTCAGTAGCATTGCAAAGAGTTCTGTGCTATGTGTCAACAAGTCAATATTATAAATATGGGGTTCCCCTTTAAATGTGATCACATTCTTTGTGGTTGTTAGGAACAATTTCATCTTCACCAACAGCACATGCCTGGTAAATTTTGTAATCACTGACTCTTATCCCATTTAATTTTAAGATCTACCAGAGTCACTGCCAGCCCAAATCCCACGCCTGTTCCTCTTCCTGAGGGGCTAGCTGCATTAGCTAGGGAACTCTTTTATATTGAGATTCAGCCAGGTCTGCACATAGAAGGTTTAGCACGCCCTATCACACTCCAACTATCACACTTCTGCATCTATGCTGCTTAGAGGGGGTTGATTTCAGTACTTGCTCTATGCAGCGTATTCCATTTAACATTCTATGGCCTCTTAGAATCCCTAAATTCACTACTTCAGGCATCTCCTTTCTTAGTTAGCATTTCACCTCAACCACTAAGTTTTATATGAAACATTCTAAAGCATTTCCCGCCTTATGGCCTCCTCCCTGCAATTATCCAGCATCACTGCTGCATCCCCACATTTCCTACATCCCTGTTGCATTCCCGCATTATGGCCTTCTCCCCGCAATGGCATTTTCCTCTGCATCACTGTTGCATTCCCCTGCTTTATGGCACTCCCCCTTTTGCTTCCTTTTGTCTGATTTAGGCTGCTCATCAGGTACAGTACACCTTGCTTCTGGGGGGGGGGGGGTTCATCTGCACAGCAAAGGCACAGACCACGCCTTACTGCTCTCTGTTGCAATCTTCTTCCTGTGCTCGTCTATTATTCTGTGCACAATCAATTCATTCCTCTTCATTTCTCTTCTTTCTCACACTCTTTCGTTCTCCTATTACACTGTCCCGATTGAAATGATACTTCAGTCAGGAAGTCTATCCCCCTGCACACGTCATCTGAGTTTTATGAACATTTCCCATTATTGCTAAGCTTTCCCTACTCACTCGTATATTCATTCAATCACCACCTTTCACAATCACCTCGAGCATCACTTGCACGCATCATGTACCCCTTCCTATATATCAGCAGCACCACTTAAATTTGAATGCTTCCCATGGTGATCTACTCCAGATTTGTGCATGCTTTTGTTCTAAGTCTCTCCTGATTGAACTATATATATATATATATATATATATATATATATATATAGTACTGTATATACTGTACTGTATATATATCACCAAACTCTGTAGGATTGAATTGATTGATTTCGTATTAGTGTAAAAAAAATTAATTAATAATACCTTCAATATGATTCTTGTTTGGGAATAATTGCAATTTTTTTCAAATATAGGTCCTTATAGAAAATCAATAGGCTGCAGTACAAATTTTTAATGGTTCAGTCAAACTGAGAACATGTTAGGTGAAGACAGGAAAAATACTCGTCAGTACATTGATTTGTAAACTTGGCTTCACAGATTGGAATTTAACAATATTAAGTGACGCTGGAATGGAACACAAATGATTTCAGTTAATTTCAGGACATTACACACATTACACACATAAGCTCTGAACAAAATCTGAGTTGGTGCTGTAACCACTCTCCTGGATTCTGTGACCTGACAGAGAATGATCAAGAGTGAGTTTAAGTGTTACCCAATTACTCCTTTAGGTTTGGTATTCCTGAATTTATCACTATTTAATTAATAATCCATGCCTTGCTGCCCAGAAATAATGTATTCATGATAAACTAAGTTGTTGAAGTATGATTTGCCTGTGATTCACAGTATGTCTGAAGAAATATGACAATATCAGTTCACTTACCTTTCCTTTTGTTATTGGAAGCAAGAGACTTGGCTTTAGCTGACAGGTATGTGCTAAATACCCGACCAAATGACCTGTTTAAATACAGGTCTGAGAAACTAACTCCTCCCTTCAGGATATTAATGTGTAATCAGCCACAATGCTATATACAAGGCTTTGGAAAGGAATTTCTGTCCCCATCCCATCTGCAGGACATGAATTTTGAAGAATAATATTAAAATGAATTATAACATTCTAGCACTGCAGTTATACTTTTGGCATTAATGGGGAAAAAATTGTTTGTACCGAAATAATCTTAATCTGAGATGATACAGTCTCAATAGAACCACATGACCAGTATGTTTGGTTAACAATTAATTTGCTTTCATAATAAAAAAAAACTGTGCAAATAGGTGTGTGTGTGTGTGTGTGTGTGTGTGTGTGTCTTTGTGAACCGAACTGAGTGTTCTCAATTCCTGCTTTGCTCTACAAAGTCTGTGCAGGGCAAGACTGCCACAAGCAAAAAACACTGCCAACTGCTAATGCATTAATCAGACACACACATACAATATTCACAAATTCAAGTTACAATTGCAACACTAATCAGTAAAGATGATGGGAATCAAAGTCCAAAAGGTCATAGGCAGGAGGAAGTCCGAGAGGGGGAAAATCCAAATTTGAACTTGCTCAACTGTTTTCAAGTTCACTGGAATAGATGACTCTTTATCTAACATTAAATCTCTTCTTGTGTAAGGGACCACACCTGTCACAGTTCTGCCGTGCTTTCAGTGTTTTTCTTGTGTCCCCTCCTCCCATCCTCCCTTCCTCAGCTCTACATGCCTCTGTAAACTTTCTGTGTTTCATTATTGAGCAGGGGCAGGTGAAGATGGACCTAGCTAAGCTATGCATTTTCCTCAGCCTCTGAGACTATATGCAGATAAGTCCCTCACCATTGGCACCACAGCATGCACCCTTTTCATAGCTGAAGCTAATCGTCCAAATCCTGCCCCCCTTGGTCTGCCTCTCTCTCTCTCTCTTTTCCTTGTCAAATTGAGCCATGAGAAGACTAAGCTTTTTCCATTTCCAAATGAAAATGGATGTTCACTTGGATTTCTACTAAAGTGCTTAAGGTTCAAATGGAGCACACACACCCTGCAACCCATTCAGAGTGATTCCACAATCCAGCAGTTGAGTTGGTAGCCCAGAATTACTAAATCAAATCAGTTTGTCTCATTCATTAAAAATAGAGGATTCAATAATGTTCCAGAACATGTTAGACAGATACCATCTTTTTAAGTGTGCACATTTATCCAAAAGAAGCTTTTCTTGAACTTACAAAAACATGCCCATGAACGTGGCACCAGAGTAACATTGGGCATACTGCAAGACTGACAGTTACAGTCAGAGCTGAGGCTGCTGTCCTCCTGAAGGGGACTCTGGCCATGTCAGAGTGAAGAGTCAGCTGAATGAGGAGAGCAGCTTTTTACAATGGACCAAAGGTGAAGATTGTATGTGGGGTTTTTGCATAAGATGAAGTTGGAAGCTGAGTGCAAACCAAGTGTTTTGTAAGTTTGCAAGCATGGTTGAGGGTTTTGATTTTTAAATGCTTCTGTGAGAGTCATCTTGAGTCATATAGGTATCTGATACCCTTTTGTTGTCTGTACCTAAGCTATAAGTGCTCGACATGAATTAACTGACCATGTTTTCAAAGGACAGCTGGTATGACTAGAGATGAATCCTGGTGTGATACAAAGAGAGTCCTGTTTTCAGAGAGTAAATACAAGCAGTTGTAAAAATCTGTATTGACCTCATGCACCAATGATATTTGGTATGATCAAAGCTCATAAAGCCAGTTTAATGGAGATGTTAAATGGAATCCAACTTATCTGTGTTATGTCTTATCTACAGTACAAGGTGTAGTTTTATTGGTGTTTAACTGGGGGGTTTTCATTTTCTGTATTTCCTAATGTTGACTGAGCTGTCTTATCTGAATGCCTACATATGCAATTTGTGTTTCTTCATAACAAGGAAAATGTAAATATCTAGGTCGGAAAGGTTATGGCAACAAATGAAAAGTGTTGTGAAAACATATTACTTGAAACTAGTTGAATAGGGAAAAGACGCTTTACTGTTAAGTATTGCAGTTGTTCAAGTCCAGCAAATACATAAGTGGAAGGTTACTTGTGTAAGGCACAAGGCTCTGTGAAGCAACAGACATACAATTAATGCACACACATCTGGTGTAATCATTCACACCATCCGCTGTGAAGGAATCAATCGACGAGCCTCTTCTCACATTCCTGGTGTGTAAAGGTTTTTTGAGTTGTTTATTCAAATAACAATGCATTTTGCAACTGGCAATTCAATGTACAACATATATTGCATTGCCAAAAGTAAAACTAATTTTTATATTGCATGACCAAATTATACATTTAATCACTAATTGAATAAAGAGGTCAACAAACTATCAAACTGGTGTGTGTTCATGCTGACATCTAGGTACACAGGAGACCACTGCACGGTTGGGACATTTAAAGAAATATGTAAATCTCTTCACTTTTCAGTTGTAGCTTACAGAGGCAAGCATGGTTGAGGGTTTTGATTTTTAAATGCTTCTGTGAGAGTCATCTTGAGTCATATAGGTATCTGATACCCTTTTGTTGTCTGTACCTAAGCTATAAGTGCTCGACATGAATTAACTGACCATGTTTTCAAAGGACAGCTGGTATGACTAGAGATGAATCCTGGTGTGATACAAAGAGAGTCCTGTTTTCAGAGAGTAAATACAAGCAGTTGTAAAAATCTGTATTGACCTCATGCACCAATGATATTTGGTATGATCAAAGCTCATAAAGCCAGTTTAATGGAGATGTTAAATGGAATCCAGCTTATCTGTGTTATGTCTTATCTACACTACAAGGTGTAGTTTTATTGGTGTTTAACTGGGGGGTTTTCATTTTCTGTATTTCCTAATGTTGACTGAGCTATCTTATCTGAATGCCTACATATGCAATTTGTGTTTCTTCATAACAAGGAAAATGTAAATATCTAGGTCGGAAAGGTTATGGCAACAAATGAAAAGTGTTGTGAAAACATATTACTTGAAACTAGTTGAATAGGGAAAAGACGCTTTACTGTTAAGTATTGCAGTTGTTCAAGTCCAGCAAATACATAAGTGGAAGGTTACTTGTGTAAGGCACAAGGCCCTGTGGAGCAACAGACATACAATTAATGCACACACATCTGGTGTAATCATTCACACCATCCGCTGTGAAGGAATCAATCGACGAGCCTCTTCTCACATTCCTGGTGTGTAAAGGTTTTTTGAGTTGTTTATTCAAATAACAATGCATTTTGCAACTGGCAATTCAATGTACAACATATATTGCATTGCCAAAAGTAAAACTAATTTTTATATTGCATGACCAAATTACACATTTAATCACTAATTGAATAAAGAGGTCAACAAACTATCAAACTGGTGTGTGTTCATGCTGACATCTAGGTACACAGGAGACCACTGCACGGTTGGGACATTTAAAGAAATATGTAAATCTCTTCACTTTTCAGTTGTAGCTTACAGAGGCAAGCATGGTTGAGGGTTTTGATTTTTAAATGCTTCTGTGAGAGTCATCTTGAGTCATATAGGTATCTGATACCCTTTTGTTGTCTGTACCTAAGCTATAAGTGCTCGACATGAATTAACTGACCATGTTTTCAAAGGACAGCTGGTATGACTAGAGATGAATCCTGGTGTGATACAAAGAGAGTCCTGTTTTCAGAGAGTAAATACAAGCAGTTGTAAAAATCTGTATTGACCTCATGCACCAATGATATTTGGTATGATCAAAGCTCATAAAGCCAGTTTAATGGAGATGTTAAATGGAATCCAGCTTATCTGTGTTATGTCTTATCTACACTACAAGGTGTAGTTTTATTGGTGTTTAACTGGGGGATTTTCATTTTCTGTATTTCCTAATGTTGACTGAGCTGTTTGGGTTTATAAAGACTGAAAACAGAATAATTAAAATCAGCCACATAAGTGATCCAACTTACAACTACTTCTTGTTTGAGTTCTGAACAAGTAATGTAGTTTTATTTCTGTAGAAACACATACAAAAGTTGCGATTTTGAAACAAGTGGTTGGTTGGGGGCTAATTTGGTCACCAAGATGAGACTGGCTGTGTCCCCATTCTTTGGTTGTGGCCGGTAGAATTTCTGGCCCTCTTTTACCTGTAGCATCTCCACATCTGAAGAAGATTCTGGGTTGAAGCATACATTACATTTCTATAGCGCTTTTCACGATACTCAGAGACGCTTTAACAGTAGAACAAAAGAAAACAATAGAACAAAGAAAAGAAAAACAGTAAAAAGAAAAAAGTAAGTAAATTAAGCAAAGTGACTGTTGTAGTTATGTAAATGCCTGGTTGAACAGGTGGGTCTTGATTAGTGATTAGAAGGTCTGTAGTAAGTCTGAGTTCCTGATGTGTAAAAGGAGGGAATTCCAGAGGGTAGGGGCAGTGGCAGCGAAGGCTTGGTCCCCCAAGGGCCCAATAAAGATCAATACATATTGTTGTAGATCACTGGAATCATCTACCTGTTTGATGCTTTCCATGTGTCTGTTTTAAAACAGTTTTAACACACTTTATCACGCTAAATAAATACATTACAAGTATTATAGCTTCATTTGAATTGAACAGATTCTTTAGAACAATAAAATTCCTGAGTGTTGAAGCTTTTACTCTTATTCCATCACTGCAACTCAGAGTTGAAGATTATTTATTTTCTATTCTAGTCCTGTCATCACACTGTTTATAGTTCAGCCTGTTGAATATGACATTTGGACGTCAGCATTTCTTTGACAAACACTGTTGTATGACCACTTAACAAGACTGCTTAGGTTAAATTTAGTGAAGCCACATAATGAAACAATATACTAAGTATGTTGAACTTGCTTCGTAGTACTGAGAGAGCAGTTCTCAAAGATAGAGCAATAATGAAAAAGAATGAGAGTGGTCCCCAAAAAAACAGAGTCAAGGGGTAAGAGCAAGTGAATGAAAAGCTTCAAGTGTTTGGTTTTGTGTCTCAAGACCCATTTGCTATGTATTTGCCACAAAGGCCCTGCTCAGATCTGCAATAACATGCATCTTAGGTGATCTGATCACAAATGAACAGCTCTAAGTACAAGTGTAAATACACCCAATATACAGTGAGGCCAAATTCTTTTTACAATTCAAACAGGTAAAATCATATTTCATTGTAGAGCTGTGCACTGTGCTCTGACTTCATGCTCCTCTCACTCACACACTGACTGGTTAAAACGTGTTTGATCTTTGCAAACTCAACAATGTCTGTTTATTGGCATAACGAGTGTAGAAATGACATCCAATCACAAGTGGTCACTCAAAGCATATATGGAGACACATTCTGCCAGGTGTGAAGTAACATGTAGGGAGCTGTCCACGTGATTTGATCTGCCTAGATGCATGTTAAATCCAGGTATGAACAGGGCCAAGCCAATACCATTCCCAGCTAACCCCTGATTGAACATCCAGAGCAGAATAAGGTTGAAGATAACAATATAACTGAATTGCATCAAAACTAAAGTGAGACCCCAGTCAAAAAGCACCACTTTGTCAAGATAATTGGCATCTACCATGATCACATTATATGTCATATTTTAAACATTGGACAGTTTTAGGAGCTTTGATAGTCTGAAGATCAGCTCTGTGCCTAGTTGATGGGAGATGTGAAAAGTGGCTTTTCCTCTGTCTCTGGCTGGGATTTCCTTCTTAATGTTTATCATGTATACCCAGACTCCAGAAATGACCCTGTGGCCAGCTAACACAGCATGTTTGTTTCTGTATACTTAGCAGCAACATGAGGAATTGTGGAGAGCACAATTCATTGTTGTTCAGAGGCAACTGTGAGGCAACATTTTCTATCATGAAAGCATACCAATATTTTTGTCTATAACTGAATGTGGATGTATAGAAATATTTGGGCTCAAGGACATTGTATAGGGAAAAGGTTTTTGTACATGTAAAGAAACAAATTAACACCAAAAATACTTAATTACATCACAGAATCAATGCACATTCAATTGACCCACTAACAAAAGCATGTAAGTGTTTCTTTTCTCATCAAAGCAGTACAACTGCTGCTCACATTCAGTCTGTCTCTGGTATTCATTAATGCACATCTCTATAAACATGAAAAAAAGAGAATTTCACATTAGTAGTAATAATCATCTGAACTCTTCTTGGTGTCAGGAAGTTGTTTCAGTTTGTTCTGGTTCGTCTTCAAGTCCAACATCAGCTTCTTTATACCTTCTGTGTGCAGCAGATCCTCTCCAGTGATGTGACCCAGTGCTGCTGTCATCTCCTCCATCACCTTCACCACAGGCTCCAGCAGGATCTGGTGTCGGGTCTGCAGCTCTGCTGCACTCCCCACCCCACACAGCAGCCCCAGCTGACGGACGGCTCGTCTCACTTTAGCCTGAACATCAGCAACGACCTCCCTCTTCACAGTCAGAGCCTGCAGTTTGGCCTTGGCCTCATCAATCTTCCTGTCAGTCTCTTGGATGTCACGCTCAGCTTGATGGATGGAGGATCTGTACTCAGACACTTTGTTAGAGTATGAGTTCACCTGAGATTCACAGTTCTCCACTTCTTTCTTAGCTCTGTCTACAGCATCAGAGGCCTGGCTCATCTCTGTTTGACCAACACCAACCATAACTGAACCTATGAATGAGTCAAATATGATAATAAGGTTAAAACATATTGATAATGTATAATCTTAGTCAGATATATAATCACTTGATTACATAATTATGTTTGTTATTTACTCACCAGCAATCCACCCCACAATTGGGATAAACATGATACCAATCCCAACATTTCTCACTATCTCAGCCTCATCTCTCTTCCGTCTCAAGCCATCCAGGGTGTCTTCTGCTGACCTCAGGTTTCTCCTCTCTGTCTCCAGAGCTTCAGTGTAACTCTCCAGAGAGGACCTGTAGGACTCCAGCTGTGTTTTCAGGTTCTCTAACTCAGACTCTCTCTGTTTTTTCTGCTCTGCTAACAGACTCTGCTCTGCAGTGAGACGCTCAGTCTCCTCATCCAGACAGTGAAGCTTGTTTGTGGCCACCTGCTCTGACTCCTCCATCTGCTGCTTCATGTTCACAATCTCTGATCTGACATCGCTAAAGGTCGGACATCCAGGAAGGACGATGTCTGCGTCTATACTGAGGAGCATCTCTAAGACGTTGTTGAAGGAACAGAGTCCCCTCTTCAGTGGACCAATCACAGCCTGGGCCAGGTCCTTCAGCTCCAGCTGCTGCTCTACAGATCTGAGAGTGCAGAGAGGAAGGTTTGAGTCATGAGACTGAACAGACCTCAGATCAGCTGAGTAGAGCCTGCTGCTAAATTATAGTGTTATATTTCCAAACACATTAGTTAGCCAGATTGTTTATGGTCTCTTTTATTTCACAACTAACTTTCACAAATTTCAAGGACGTGAGTAAGTGGTACCAAACATCACTTACTTCCATAATTTAATCCTAATCAATAGACTTGAGTAGTGATTGTGATAAAAAGAATACAATAAAACTCTGACAGAACATATTTCAGAATGCCTCACACTGATGTACTGCAGAAATAAAAAACACCAGCAGGATCAGTCTAACACCTGGTCAGGCAGCCCCAGGTTTCAATACAGTCACCTCAGCCATTCTCATACATACCCCCAAGAAATGGTCTGATCCATGAATTCTGCACAGCGATGGATAGATATTCAATTACTGCAAGATGAAAACACATACTTTATAATTTGATACTTATAATTCTATTTAATCCTTGTTTAGTTCTCTAGACAATCATAGAATAAAACATAAACCTTTGGGGAAGAAACATCAAAGCATCCTGTGTTTTTTTGCATGTGGCAAAAGCTTGACTCTGGGTCTTTTTTTGACTTCCCTCCACTTGCAATTACTGTAGAAATTAAAGCTGTAAGCAGCACTGATCAGGCCTCAACAACAATAACTATAATCATCATCACCATTCCTACAAAGACAACAGATCACTCTCACCTTCTTTGCTCAGGCCCTACTAAAAAAAGAACGAATCCACAGAGCCCAGCAATATATCACTAATTTAAGTGCAGGCTACATTCACTTACTGGTCACAATTCAGTTCAATTCAGTTATATTTATAAAATCACAACAAAAGTCATCTCCAGGCACTTTTCATATAGAGCAGGTCTAGACCATACTCTTTAAAATAGGTATTTACAGAGAGAGTGACAGAAGAACATAGCATAACACGGGTTCCATATAAAATGTAAGGTGATTAAGGTGATACCAATAATAGAGTAGTAGTAATGATAGTAGTAATAATTAAGGTAATAATTGCCAAAGTAGCAATAAAACTAGAAGCAGTACAAGTAATTTCTAGTTATATCAGCAGGTGTTGTGCAGAGTTGTAGGAGCAGCTGTTGATCACAAATGTTTCAGATATGTCTGTAAACCTACCTGTTTAAGATCTGTTTCTACTGTCCTCTCTGTCCCAATGTACCTAAAGGTACACACAGCTCTGCTATTTAAACTCAGAGGGAGTGGGTGGAGGAGAAGAGATTAGGTTGGGTCTAACATGTAGGTTGGGTAGGTCTGCTCCAGCCTGACTGACCAGCTGAATAAACTTTACAGTATATCATCATATAAGGAAGGTCATTATCGTGTATCCTTGATATAGGAATATTCAACTGCTGTATTAGGTTATATGCAACATAAATGCTAGTTTTACAAATGATGCGTGATTAAAAAAGGAAAGTGGCAAAACACAAGGTGGAAAAGTATAGTGGACAGGAGTCACAAATGTTCTGAAAAAATGTTCTAATACTACCATCTAGAGGGAGACTAATACAATGAAGCATCTTTTTACTTTTTACTTTTAATGTAATCAAAATAAAACATTAAATTAGTAAAATAAAATTGATAGTTTGATGGCACTGTAGAGATGAAGCAATGCAGCAGTTTAGCATAACATTAAATTAGGTCACTAAAAACATTATGTTGAAAATACTATAATTGCTCTGGCATCTCAAGGCACTTTTCATATAGAGCAGGTCTAGACCGTACTCTTTAAAATAGGTATTTACAGAGAGAGACCCAACAAATCCACCATGAGCAGCACTAGGTGACAGTGGCAAGGAAAAACTTCCTTTTAAGAGGCAGAAACCTCGAGCAGAACCGGACTCAGGGTGGGCGGCCATCTGCCTCGACCGGTTGGGTTAGAAAGTAGCGAGAGAAGAACATAGCATAACACAGGTTCCATATAAAATGTAAGGTGATGCCAGTAATACAGCAGTAGTAATGATGGTAGTGATAATTAAAGTATTAACTGCTAACATAGCAATACAACTAATAGCAGTATAAGTCATTTCTAATTCTAGCAGCAGGTGTTGAGTGGAGTTGTAGGAGCAGCAGGAGACTTGTCATCACAGATCAGACTCTACAGCTCCAAAGGCAGAAATACCTGCAGAAAGAGACAGAAGAGGAGACAGAGACGGAAGACCACAATACTACAGGAAAGGTAAGATACTGAGTTAGAGAGAGAGAGAGAGAGAGAGAGAGAGAGAGAGAGAGAGAGAGAGAGAAGCTCAGTGCATCATGGGAGATCTCCCGGCAGTCTAGGCCTATAGCAGCATAACTAAGGGATGGTTCAAGCCTGAGCCAACCCTAACTATAAGCTTTATCAAAGAGGAAAGTTTTAAGCCTACTCTTAAAGGTACAGAGGGTGTTTCTGCCTCCTGGACCCAAACTGGGAGAAGGTTCCACAGTAGAGGAGCCTGATAACTGAAGGCTCTGCCTCCCATTCTACTCCTGGAAACTCTGGGAACCACCAGTAAACCAGCATTTTGGGAGCGCAGAGTCCTAGTGGGATTGTAGGGGACTATGAGATCTTTAAGGTAAGATGGAGCCTGACCATTAAGGGCTTTGTAAGTGAGGAGGAGGATTTTGAATTCTGCTCTGAAAAAATGCTCAGATATGTCTGGAGGAACACAACAAAGAGACAAAGCTGTTGACCTGGGCTCCAAACTCCCCAGATTGTAAACATTTGTATATTCTACTGGTATCACCTGGTAGTTTATTGCCGTTTATACTACAACTGCTCTTTGAAATATAGATTAATAACTATGAATCGCTGATGAATTTGTCATTGATAAAATCATATTGTTTATATTGTCTGTGACAGAATAGGTCAGTATTTTGCTCAATCCAATCAAAATCTGAGCCTTAGTATTCAAACAGATTATTCAAATTTGTGTGCTAATGCATAACAGAACAAAAGGAATTACTCTTTTTCAAATCTTGATTTTTGTGTCAAAAGCAGTGCCAGGACCCAGCAGCAAGTCCAGTGCAATGATTGCTGTCAGTGACACACAAGGCAGAGGTGAGCTGTTGTCTACAGTGTGAAAAATTGAAAAAATTATACATGATCAAATTAGTCCAGTATTTATAACCACACTTACCACATACTTACTTATGTTTGTCAAACTATAAGTAATCTAACCTAACCCTAACCCATAGCCAACATGTGTCTGGTAGGGATCTGTGGCGACAGGATCAAGTCTAAAAATCTCAGAATCTCAGAATTGAATACACCATGAACCAAAATGTGTCTAAAATGAAATGTGCTCTGCCAAAGACATGAGATGGGATGGTTGTCTGTAGATCCAGTAATAGAATAGAATAAACTTGGAAAGCTATTATGGGAGTGTAAGTAAGACTGAAAAGAAAAAAAGAGGAAGATTCACAGCCAGATGTAGAGCATCTCTTTGGCTTAACCTTCATGCCTGCTAGAAAACTTCCTGATGAGAAGTTTCTTCTTTACGAGACCGGAAGAACTTCAGCGAGGACACAGCTCAGCATAATTTGTAGTGCTGCCTCCTTTGATGTATATATATGTTATAAGTCATTTTCAAGTGTCAGACACTTTAGAACTTGGTATTTGAATAGCTTGCAGGATGAGCATGGCAGCTGATTACACAATCACTAACTCATATCTGCCTGATCATGTTAACTTCCTGGAGGGAGGAGTTAGTCCTCCAGAACTGTATTTAAACTCTGGGAATTCACCACAAACCTGTCGGCTAAAGCAGAGCGTCTCGCCTCCCTCAACAACAGGAAAGGTAAGTGTACTGATATTTTCATATTTTTTAATCCCAAAAGAGTAATTCAGAAATCAGATATTAAACTGGGACACACTCCAGGATGACACAGCATTTTTCCAGGAGGCAGGTGAATTTTCAGTATAACCACAATATGAAGGAAAGTTAAATTCCCTTTAAACTACATATGTGTCATTGAGGACCCAAAAGTCCATCACTACATAGGCTGCTGCCTGTTTGGAGAAAAAATTATCTGTCTGTGTCTCTGTATTCTGATAGAGGGTCGGGAGTGGGCATAGTTTATAACAAAGGTCATGTCACTGCTGTATTTTCTAATCTAATATTCACTGGGAATACAATTATTGTGTGTTCAAAGCAACCTCAAACCTCTAAGTGAACATGATTGTGACCATCTGCATTGTTCAGTATTGGCTATTAAGGAGGACAGGCTAGCAGCAACACTTGACATCTAGACTACCATATGTAGCAGGAAAAGCATCATCTGCCCCTAGCAGAGGTGAATCGACTGCCCCTTATTTACCTTCGCTTGTTAACCAACCAGCATCCTGGGCCACCTTATAAAGGGACAAAGCGCCCTTCCTGGCCCCCTTCTTGCTCGTTAGTCTCGAGTCCACTTCTTTCCGGGTTACCTCACTCCCGTCTCCGGCCTCCCCTGGCAGGTAATGTATTAGTGGCTGTCTCGGTCATGTTGTAGAGTATGTGTGTCAAACTCAAGACCTGTGGGCCACATCTGGGCCGTGAATGAATTGTCTTTGGCCCACATGACAAAATCTATTTACTATTAGAACTGGCCCGCCAGTATATCGCACGCACCCACCATAATACTACAAATCCCACAGTGCACTGCCCGTGCGTCGGCACGTCAATAACGGGCCGGGAAAGCGCACCCCACTCCTTCATCAGCAGTCTTATGGTATTACACATCGCTTGTGTCAGCTTTCAACTATTCAACTATTCTTCTCCCCAAAAAATGGCTCAGACCAGGCCCGGCGGCATGGGCAGGCACTGGGGGGCCGTGCCCGCCCACAGAGTCAGCCGTGCCCGCCCTGGACTGGAAGCAGTTTATTTTTTGGGGGTGTTTGTTTTTTACCCAGGAGTGGCCATCCGCTATTATTCCTGTCTCGATTTGTTGATCATAAGCCCACCAACCAATTGGTCATTGTCCAATCATACATCCTAGCAACTGTTACTATTGCTACTTCGTCAGGTCAAGAAGCTTGCAACAGTAACTAAAGGGGGTGGGGCTTTTGCGAAAGGTCAATTCAACCAATCCAACCAACGAATGAAGGCAACGTGCTAGCCAATTACAGATAGAGGGGAGACAGTCGCGGAGTCATTCATCCATAGTCACCGTCGCTGATGCGTTAACGTTATTATTGATATCCGGAATTATTTTCAAAAAATAGGACGACAAGAAATGAGGACGCGAACGGGAGCGAGCAGGAAGCAGCGCCACTCACTTCTATTGGAAACATAAGCACTGAAGTCAACAGTAACACTGGAGTGAACTTTCATACTAGGAGGGTTAGCTATGGCAGCTAGGGAGAACAGGGAGCAGTACTGAGCAGTGTAACTCATCTGCATAGTAGACACGTGAGTGATGACGTCAACAACAACAACAACACTGAGGTTCAGGGTAACATTACAGCTGCGAGGAACAGCAACAGGCCATTGCAGCCTAGTGACCTTGGCACAGAAAAGCCCCAAAGACCACTTATGCAGAGCTTTCCTGTGCGCCTTTTCTCTGGGAAAAAAGGTCATTCTGCAGTTCCTGGTATGGATGCTTTCCCTGGTTGGAGTATTCAGTTCAAGCAGATGCTGCATACTGCTACCCATGCAGAATGTTTCAGGGACCGGGACCCAGACACAGTGATCCAGCTTTCAGTGTAACTGGTTTCCATGACTGGAAGCATGCAATGGAAACTGGAAAGGGACTAAACAAGCACGCTGCATCCAAAGAGCACCTGAGTTGTGAGGCCTTGTGGAGGAACAAGGAAAGATGAATTCACACAAACAAGGAAATTTCAACATTAATTAACACTGATCAACTGCAGCGCAACAGATATTATCTGTCTGCAATTATTGATGTGGAGTTCCTTGCTGAGTTCCTTGCTGTGAACCAACTGCCCTTTAGAGGTGACCATGATGCATACAGTGACATGAATGAGGATGGCTGTGGGCTATTTTTGTCTTTATTTGAGGTTGCATTAAGGAAAGATACTGAATTAGCAAAGATAAAAATAACCCTCGCAAAGCAGCATACACAAGTCATGACATTCAAAATAACTTAACAGACGTGATGAGTGCGTTAGTAAGAGAGCACATAGTGAAAGAAGTTGGTGAATCATCTTACACATTAAAAGTGGATGGAACCAGAGACCCAACAGGGAGAGAGAATATGTCCATAGTTCTCCGCTTTTTGAATGAACTGTGGGAACCAACTGAGCGCCTCCTAACAATAGCCACTGCTGACCAGGGAGATGCAGTTACATTGACTGACACCATCATAGGAGAACTGACCACAGCTGGCCTGAGCCCTGAGAAAATCCTCAGTCAGGTGTATGATGGTGCCTCACTCATGTTGGGTAAACATGGAGGGGTACAGAAACTGCTGCAGCAAAAACTGGACAGAGAGACAGAGAGACATATGTCCACTGTTATAATCATCAGCTGCATTTGGTGCTCACCCATGCCCTGGCAGTTGGAAAGGCCGTGATGGACTTCTTCAGTGTGTGTAACATGCTGTACAAGTTCTGCAGAAAACCAACTGTTGCCATTCTCTACAAAGGAGAGACACTCAAGCACCTATTGGACGTTGGAGTGGACATTTTGCTACAGGTATGTTAATTTGGACTGATAAAGCTGATAATGATGATGCTGTATTGTGTAAATGACTCCCCCACCTGAAGATATAAGATTTCCTTTCTTATTCTACAGTCTCTGTCATTCTGAAATCATTTGATGACCTATCCACACTGCTCCGCGAGATCACCAGCAACCTGGTAACAGGATTGTGGCATAGCATGTCTGAGCCCAGCTTTAAGTTCACTGCTGAGATGGTGCATGAGTGGTGTTGAGGATTGAACACACTTGGTGATAGTTGGTTTTTTGTAGGAGTGTGTGATTTTTCGAGTGTTATATAGGATTGGATTTTTTATTTGAAGAAATATCTGAGGGAACTTTGCACATAATCTGATAGATTAATTGTGTGTTTAGTTGATATCATATGTCGACTTAGTGTTGTACATCCACTGTTATATTGATAATGTAGTGTCTGAAGGTCTACATATGTTTCTATTCTCTTAAGAATGTTTGAAATTCTATGTATGTTTTTACTCTTTGGAATGTTTGAGGGTTTATAGATGTTTTCACTTTTTGAGAATTCCCCTATGTTTAAGTTAACCTTTGGGGTTCATGTTTAGGATAAGAGTCAAGAATGTGAAACCTAAACTAGTAGGGGTTAAAGGTGAGGGTTTTCTCTCCCTTATCTTCTTTCTTTTGAAAGTGAAGGCATTAAATAAGGTCCAGATGTTTCTTATGGATCATGTAAACAGCCAATGTATATATACTGGTTTTTTTGTTGTTGTTGTTGGTTTGCCTCGCCGCTCCTCCAACTCGCTTGCCCGGCCGCCACCTTGAGTGCCGTTGGCCGTGGACCGACTGTTGCCGACCGCGGCGCCTGACGGCTCTGCTCGCGGCTGATAGCCGGCACCAGAGTCAGCCTGATCGGCCGGCCCTGCACGTGGCATAGGCCTATTTTAACGTGTGGATGACTGCGTGGGGGTGTCCCCATTTTCATTGCATCTTGTTATGTTATATTGTTTCATTATTATATTAATATATTATTGTTATTTGCTGAGTGGGATGATTTGTGTTGTGTTTCTGTTGCATTTGCATTATTTCATTTTCTTTAATTAATCTTTGGTATATCTGGATTATTTAGGTAGTTTGGTTCGGTTATTTGTATTTTTGATACTAATTTGTATTTGTTAATTAGTTCTTTTTATATTTTGATTTGCTACCCTTGGTAAGTATGTTTTATTTGATTTCCTTTGAGTATAACCCTTTTTATTCATTTCTTGTTTCTTTCTCCTTTTCAGGCTGAGGGCTGAAGGTGGTGGTCCTGGGGTCTGAGGTGGTGGTTTCCCCTTCCTGTGTGCTGTGCGTCTCCTAGGTTCCTGGTTCCCCTTCACTACCGGGTGCATGTGTGTGCTTGCCACAAGAGGCTGGGGTGATCTTTGTTTTTTTCTGTTTATTTTGGGATTCCTCACCCCCTCTGCGACCCATTCTCTCCACCAGTCAGCTTCGGCCCTGATAAGTGCCCCCCACCCCACCCCCCCACTTTGTTACAGTGCATGTGTGGTAATTTTAGAGTTTCTGTTTAATTGTAATAAAGTGTATTTTTCTTACCTGGAACCGCATCTCCTACCTGTTTTGTAGGACGGACCTGGGCACCTTATGGGCTCTACTGTCACCAATTTATAATCCTCTGGGTGAAATTCCCAGGGTGGCGTTGTCTGGCTACTTCTTATTCACAGTCCCCCTCGTATTGCCACACCTACATTAATTTCTATATATACAGTTGTGTTCAAAATAATAGCAGTCCAACATGACTAACCAGATCAATCACTGTTTTTGGTAGAAATTATATTATTACAAGGCAAATAATTTACCAGTAGGTGTAGTAGAGTCAGAGAAACCAACAGACCCAACATTCATGATATGCATGCTCCTGAGTCTGTGTAATTGAATAATTAGTTGAAAGGGGCGTGTTCAAAATAATAGCAGTGTGGAGTTCAATCAGTGAGGTCATTCATTATGTGAAGGTGTCATTCAGGTGACCCTTATTTAAGGATGAAGCCAGCACATGTTGTACATGCAATTCCCTCTGAAAACCTGAGAAAGATGGGTCCTACCAGACATTGTTCAGAGGAACAGCATGCTTTAATTAAAACGTTGATTGGAGAGGGGAAAACATATAAAGAAGTGCAAAAATGATAGGCTGCTCAGCTGAAATGATTTCCAATGCTTTAAAATGGAAAGCAAAACCAGAGAGATGTGGAAGAAAACGGAAGACTATCATTCGAATGGATCCAACAATAGCCAGAATGGCAAAGACTCGGCCAATGATCAGCTCCAGGGAAATCAAAGATGGTCTGAAGTTACCTGTGAGTACTGTGACAATTAGAAGACACTTGTGTGAGGCTAATCTATCAGCAAGAAGCCCCTGCAAAGTCCCACTGTTAAAAAAAATGACGTGCTGAAGAGGATACAATTTGCCAAAGAACATATCGACTGGCCTAAAGAGAAATGGAGAAACATTTTGTGGACTGATGAAAGTAAGATTGTTCTTTTTGGGTCCAAGGGCAGCAGACAGTTTGTCAGACGAACCCCAAACACTGAATTCAAGCCACAGTACACTCTGAAGACCGTGAAGCATGGTGGTGCAAGCATCATGATATGGGGCTGTTTCTCTTACTATGGTGTCGGGCCTATTTATCGCATACCAGAGATCGTGGATCAATTTGCTTACATCAAAATACTTGAAGAGGTCATGCTACCTTAAGCTGAAGAGGAAATGCCCTTGAAATGGGTGTTTCAACAAGAAAACGACCCCAAACACACCAGTAAGCGAGCAGCATCTTGGTTCCAGACCAACAAAATTAAGGTTATGGAGTGGCCAGCCCAATCCCTGGACCTTAATCCAATAGAAAACTTGTGGGGTGACATCAAAAATGCTGTTTCTGAGGCAAAACCAAGAAATGCAAAGGAATTGTGGAAGGTTGTCAAATCATCCTGGGCTGGAATACCTGTTAACAGGTGCCAGAAGTTGGTCGACTTCATGCGGCACAGATGTGAAGCAGATCTCAAAAACAGTGGTTACACAACTAAATATTAGTTTAGTGATTCACAGGAATGCTAAATCTTAACGTTTTTTTCAGTTTATTGAGTAAATATTTGAGTTTGTAACGAAAAATGCAGACACTGCTATTTTTTTGATATACAACTAAATATTATTATCGGCCGGGCCGATATTCGGCATTTTGACGCATATCGTTTTTTTTAATCCGCCGGCCAATAAGAGATTTAAAACTGGGTTATTTTGGCTCTGATGCAGCCACGCCTCTCTGTCTGTAGTCACTACTCTGTCTCCAGCATTGTCCCGCCCACAGCACCATCTGATTGGTTACACACAGAGCCATGGCAACAGCCAATCAGCAGTGAAAGCTGTGCCCACACACAGAAATGGTAAATGGACTGTACTTATATAGCGCTTTTCTAGTCTTTTCGACCACTCAAAGCGCTTCACACTACAGATCACATTCACCCCATTCACACACATTCACACAGCACATATTCTATATATTAATGTGCTTTTTCTAAACACATTCACACACATTCACACACCGATGTGAAACACACACATCGGAGGCAATTTGGGGTTCAGTATCTTGCCCAAGGATACTTCGGCATGCAGACTGGAGGAGCCGGGAATCGAACCACCGACCTTCTGATTGGTGGACGACTGCTCTACCTCCTAAGCCACAGCCGCCCACACAGAACAACTCTGCTTTTTGCACCACAATCTGGTGCTGCTCAATTGGGACTACTAATTGATTTAAGATTCACATTTCTGTGCAAATTTTATTTAACTTTGTTTTATTGACTTTATAAAACTTCAGGAAGCTATTTATTTATTTAATTAAAATTTCAGTTAACTTTATAAGAGATGCTGCTGAGCCTGGGAGCTCCCTGCACTTTTTGTTTTTGTTTGGACTTAAAACAAAGATAAGTGAAAAATAAAATAACATTTCAATTATATAGAAATTTTGGTAAACTTTATTTGCTGTAGAAAACTTTAGGGAGATATTTATTTGTTTAAGTTTTGATTTAACTTTATAAGACATGCTGCTGAGCCTGGGAGCTCCCTGCACTTTTTGTTAGAATTTAAAAAACAAAGCTGTCTATTGTCTAAGATAAAAAAAAAAACCTTTAACATGTTGCAAATCTGAAAAGCTGTTTAATAAACATATTTTAAAGGCATTAATACAAAGTTAAGCGCCGGAGTTTGTATTATTCAAAATTTTTATGCCATTTTTACTGCAAATGAATATCAGCTCCAAATATCGGTTATCGGCCTCCTTGACTACTAATAATCAGTATTGGCATCGGCCCTGAAAAAACCATATCGGTCGATCCCTACTGTGGAGTCTAGTCAGAGCTGGGTTCGGCACACCGGACGGTTTTACCCCTGTGGCCTGGCAAGGGAAAATATTGCCTGTGACGTGGATGAAGTCCTCTGGCTGGACCCTGGACACAGACATGATGTTTAGAGTATAAATCTCAGTCACTTTGATTGTGCAATAATGTGCTTTTCATTTAGGTTTTTTTTTTTATGAAAGTGCTGAATGTAGATGTAGACTATAATTTTTTGCTAAATGCATTTACAATAAACATTTTCTGTTAACTACATGCCCTGGGTCCTGTGTCCTAAATTATTTGATGTAGTGTCTAATGAATGTTCTGTGGTGAACATAGTTTTACTTGCTGTGTGTATAATCTGAACACATTGTTTGGTTTTGAACACATGATAACTGGTTTTGAGGTGATAGTTTGAATTTAGGGGTTTTGTAAATGTAGTTTGAATTTTTGGATTTGTGTTTAAGGTTTTGAGAAAATGGGTGGAGGTTTCAAGAAATGTGTTTTAGCAAACAGAAACAAACTGTATTGGATGGGCCTGCATGCAATGCAAGGCACATCTATTGTTATCTTGTGCATTTAATCTTCTTCATCTTCTGTACAAATTTCTGTTCCCTACTCCTCCTAGGACCCTCGATTGGGATAAGTGTGCTGTTACTTTTGGTGAAGGTATTAATAATATTTTTAAAGTTATTGGGGTTTTTATGGCCAAAAAATCCCATTAATTTCTAATAAGAGCAGTTCTTTGAAGCTCTACAGCTCTGGCATACTTTGGCATAGAGACACCATTTAAACTTTAATCAAGTCCCAAGGACTTGAAGTTTTAGGTGTGTACAAATCATTTTGACATCTTTTACGTTTTTTTCATAATCTCAGTTTAACTTTGAGGGTGGTTTTGATCCTTCTCTGAGTTTATAATGAGTGTGTGTTTTATTGTTGGATTAAGGCAGTGTTTTTCTTTTAAAACCCTGTATAAAGAGCAGGGTGTTAAGGTGAAACGACAAATCTAGAAACGTTTTTTGTGGGGTTACAGATTTTGGTGCAACACTCTATTACCATCCAAATGACCCTGATTCCTAATCCTGTTTTCTGCTGTGTGTGTGTAGCCGAGGAGGACAAGCAGCCGTTTGAGAAACTGTACCGACTGGACTCGGTCCTAGGCAAAGGAGGATTTGGTACCATATACTCTGGTGTTCGCCTAGCTGACGGGTTGCTGGTAAGAATGAGAGCTGCTTTGTTTTGGCCGCAGCCTTCAAAATAAAAGCAACGCTAATTACTGCAAATGTATTCTTGTCAACCAACATCACTGTGCAATGCATTCTGGGATCTGCGTGGCCATATTGTGAGGCAATGAAAGAAAAACAAGACTGATCTGACTCATGATACATTGTATATTTGTACATGTGCCATACTTAACACCATGTTGAAAGAACCTGGAACACACTGAGACAGACTTCTACTGAACTTCTACTAGAAAAATGGCATACATCGGAAATATCAATCTGTATGAAATTCAAGAGTGAAAACCCCAATGCTTTACCTCCCCTCACATTCCCCAGCATTTTCATGCATCTTACACATTGTAACCTAAATGATATTCTCTTCTGTAACATTGCGTACTTCAGAGCGACAGGTGCAGTGTTGGAGCCAGTCAGCATTTGTCCCATCCATTTCATATGCTGGTTTACCTTGAAGGAGACAAAAATATATCAACACTGTAAAAGTAAATTCACAACCAACAGGCAAATGAAAACTTTACGTTTCCTCTCTATCTATCCAGAGACAGCTAACTAGACTGTGTTTAGACTTACCGATGCTTTCTTGATGTCAACCACATGCAAGGTCAGAAAACCCCAGGGCAAAATTCTACCAGGAGCAAAACCAGATCAACTTGCAAAGCAAATTCAGGCACTCACCAGAACGGAAATGTCTTGAGCACACTTTAAAGGATAAAATAAAAATAAACAAAGCACTGCACACTGACTTGGAGTCACTATACTATGATTCATTATCATAGTAATTCATCAGGTATTCACGGTTGTGTTTAAATGCCTGACACCTGACTGTACTTGTGGTTTTACTTCTCACTTTGAAGGATCTTGGGATGCTGGAAAAGTTTATGTTGGTACGTCTGATGGCTGATATCCAGGCCGTGGATATCTTAAGTCGTAGACGTAA
Source organism: Lates calcarifer (assembly GCF_001640805.2). Classification (NCBI taxonomy): domain Eukaryota; kingdom Metazoa; phylum Chordata; class Actinopteri; family Centropomidae; genus Lates; species Lates calcarifer. The sequence continues at coordinate 19,906 of NW_026117313.1, read as the reverse complement.
CTTCATTCACATTGCTTCCACACAGGAAAACAATAAAAGAACACTCCGTTCAGTATTTCCTTGTCGGTGGTGTGAGCAGATGTTGCATCCCATAACACAGCAAGTTCTTCCCATGACCCAGAAAAACCTGCGGTCCAAAAAACAGTGGCACAGGTACTGTGTATGGTAGTACTGGTGTTGTTGAAAGAAAGTTGCGTCCCAGTATGGCGGTTCAATCCCAACCAACAATGAAGGTTGCGTCACATTGACAAACTCTATTACTGTAGATTGAAGATTGATTTTTGACTTAAATAGCAGCTGAAAGAACATTCTCTCCACCTGGCCCATTTTAGATTTTGATTTTCTGAGCACTTTCCAGCGTCACTGTTTAAAATGTGAGCGTCTCCAATGTCCTAAAATACTTAGTGAAGAAATCAGTTTGTGTGTTTATTCATAAACACACTGAGTATTTCAGAATCTGCTGATCTACTGGGATTTTCACAGACAATCATCTGCAGGGTTTACAGAGAATGATCTGAAACAGAGAAAATATCCAGTGAGCAGTAGTTGTGTAGACAAAAATGCCTTGTTGATGTCAGAGGTCAGAGGAGATGGGCAGACTGGTTTGAGATGATGGAAAAGGCAGCAGTAACTCAACCACTCATTACAACCATGGTATGCAGAATACCACCTCTGAACACACAACACATGGAACCTTGAAGCAGATGGGCTATAGCAGCAGAAGCAGAAGCCACTCCTGTCAACTAAGAACAGGAAACTGAGGCTACCACTTGCACAGGTTCACCAAAATTGGACAATAGAAATAGGAAAAATGTTGCCTGGTCTGATGGTTCTCGATTTCAGCTGCGACATTCAGATGGTAGGGTCAGAATTTGGCGTAAACAACATGAAAGTGTGGATCCATCCTGCCTTGTTAAACTGTTCAGGCTGCTGGTGGTGTAATGGTGTGGGGGATATTTTCTTGGCACACTTTGGGCCCCCTAGTACCAATTCAAAGCAGTAACTGTGTTTTTCACAAAGCTCTTTACTTGCACCAGGTTCGTTCACTCAAAACCTTCTCTTTTCTTATGCATTGAATGCAGTGGTCTTTGCCAGGAACTCGGCGCTGTGCAATAAAACTGCAAAAGTGATTGTGCACTGCTCTCCTCTCTGCTTTAGTCCATGATCTCTGCACCCTTACTCAGCGTGGCTCTAAAAATGACAGAAAGAGCAATGTAGATTGAATAACTTTAAATGAACAGACTTTAGTGTACAGGCAGCAGCTACAGCACTTTAATGTAGTTTTAAAGAACTACTGTTTCTGGACTCTGATCTACAACAGTAAGAGACAAATATTAGAAATGCATTAGGACAGTAATTTAACTGACATAAACTGTGTGACCAAACTATACAACAAACAGAAGGATGAGACAGTGTTTTGTATTGTAATTCATAGATAAAATGGTAAGTAGTATTCTATTTATCTTTTGTCTACTTATTTACTTATCATTTAACCTGATGGGTTAAAGCAGGAACAACAACCAGCAGAGTCCTTTGCCAAAAGGCAGGAGTTTTGTAAATTTCAAAAAAGGCTATTTAGCTCACTGTCTGTATGTTGATTGCCATCCTTAGTACAGGGGTCAGGTCTGTTTGTGCAGGCTGAGAGGTCACAACCTCCATCTGAAAAGCAAGAGCCATCAAAATGTGGCCCCTCATCCTGTACAATGTATGAAAGGAAGACACAGTGAAAGCATGTAAGTGCATCTGTAAAGAGGGCTCAAATGATTGATCTTTGACAGTTTACACCACAGGTATGCACTGATGTCACTTTTACAGGTCATACTAGCCCCTTACCATGTCTGAGTATTCAGCCAAACCCACCATCACTACAGTGAATGTGGAGTTCTGTTTAAATATTTAAAATGTCAGTTCAGTTTTGTTTTAAGAACAATGAAACAGTTCAGGAACACCTATTTTTACTGTTTGTGTCTGTATGTATACAGTTGGCACTGGGAGATACAGTGCACAACTCTGCTATCAAAATATCAAGGGATATGAAAGAAATGAATGTTGTCAACCTACTGCATGACTTTCAGACAGTCACAGGAAGAACCTAATGCTATCTTAGAAGTACATGCTTTTTGACCAGTTTTAAAGAACTTAGCCACTTCTTTCTCTGTCTTCATCAGTTTTGCCTTTTTTATCTGTACCTGAGTGCCCATATTCACTGCAGGGGTCAGTTCTGTTTTCAGGGGATGAGTCAGCACCAGCGTCTGAAAAACAAGAAAACAAAAGTGACACCTCATCCTGTGCAGTGTATAAAAGGAAGATATAGTAAGAGCATATAACTGCATCAGTACATAGTATCAACTTTACAAGCGTTTAAACACACTAATGAAATGTATTTCAACTGTTCTTTCCCGTAGAGTCTGTTCCAATATTGAAACTGTCATGGGTGTTAATTCAATCCTGTGTTTTAGCACTGAACTCATAGTTAGAGATAATGTGCTAGACTGCAATATATTCAGAGGTGTGCCAGTTATTCTAGTGAAGAGTCTACATCAGGAGTTAAGATTTCATAAAGGCACATACCTGTGTTGGCCTCACAGTTATTGCTTCCAGGACCTAACAACAAAAGAAGAAAAAGTTATTTCATGTCATCTTCTGAACATGAAGATCTTATGAGCAATTTAAACAAAATAATTCCAGTCACCAGCAACAAGAAGTTGTGTTATACAGTGCCACTATGGAAAGCCGTTTGAGCATTTATTCCATATCCCTGATATCAGAGGTCAGTTTCCTCCAATAATTAGGTCTTTGTTGGCACTAGTTGTGCATTTGGTTGCACTAGTTCACCATTTTGTCTTACTAGTTGGACAAAAACTCTTACTAGTCACTCTTTTGCAGAAACTGGCACTTTTGTTGAACTATTTCCATCGGAAGTCTTACTCTGACTCTGAGCACTGCACTAGTAGCACCAAAATCTTGGGCCAAACTACACTGATCAGAAAAATGAAGGGAACACTTAATCACCACAGTATAACACCAAGTCAGTTAAATTTCTGTGATATCGACCTCTCAACTTAGAAAGCTGAAACAATTGTGAGTCAGTTCCACCTGCTCTGGTGCAATTGAAAACTGTTGCAAGGAGGTTTGCTGTGTCTCCCAGCACAGTCTCAAGAGTGTGGAGGAGATACCAGGAGATGAGCCGTTAAACTAGGAGAGCTGGACAGGGCTGTGTAACGGCAACAACCCAGCAGCAGGACCTGTATGTGCTCCTTTGTGTGAGGAAGAACAGGAGGACTATAACACCTAACTAGTGGAAGACACTGATGCCTGATACCAGGGATATCAAATAAACGCTCAAACAGCTTTCCGTAGTGTCCCAGACATTAATGGTTTAGTCCTACATTCATCTTCTTATAACATTAAGGCACGTCATATATCAATTATATAATGCATTTAAAATTGCTTCTATATATTTCTTGTATGAATGACATGAAAAAACTGAATTGAGCATTGATCACCTTTTCATAGTAAATTAACTTACAGTCCATTCACACTGTACTGTGCATATTTGCTTTTAGTGAACTTGATGAACATATTTATCAGCACTTCTTGAATTTTTCCTATTTTTTTCCAAATCTAAAGCATTATAGAAAATCAAAACGCATATAGTGCCAACTTGAAATAGCTGTAATCATAATCAACATTTACATACTTTACATACTACTCAGTATGTACATACTACTCAGTATGTAAAGGATAACAAACCCAACATGAGAGCCTTTCATGTAAAAAAAAAAACAACCAAAAACTCTAAGTTGATCTCCAAGTGGCATCAAACATTAACAGAAGACTCACAGATATTCTTTCGTCCAGCATTCTGAAGCCCAACCCAAGGCTAGTCCCTTTCAGGGGTCTTTTAGTGGCCTTGAACCGTAGTGTTTCAACTGTCCGGCACAGATCATCCAATGCTACTTTGTAGCAAAAAACTTTATTTACCTCCTCATCAATAGCGACAATTGGCCAGAGATCAGCAAAGTCCATCATCCCACAGGCAGACGCTTAAGAAGCTCAATAAGCCATTAGCCAGTGTCTGCAGACTGTAACTAACAGACTGTGCAAGTGTATGACTGAGGCCGATTCAGCCAAATATCGCTGTGCTGACTTGCACTTTTGTTGCAAAGTTGAAGTCTGTCTGAACATTAGGACAAATGACTACTCCATCTATGAAAAAAGAAAGACCCAAATTTAACCAAAATTTCAGGAGGTCTTTGAATGTTAAAAGAAGACTCACAGAGACTCTACTGTCCAGTAGTCTGAAGCCCAACCTTTTAGCATCTTCCCTAGGCTAGTCCTTTTCAGGGCTCTTGTAGTGGCCTCAACCATAGTGTTTCAATTTAGTGTCCTGTACAGGTCATCCAATGCTACTTTCATTTAATTCAAAAAACCCTGAGTTGATCTCCAAGTGGCATCAAATGTTAACAAGAAGACCCACAGAGAACCTGATGTCTAGAAATTTGTGAAGCCCAATATTCTGACAATCTTCCCAGGCTAGTTTTTTGTTCATGGGTCATTTAGGGACCCCAGACCATGGTGGTTCAATTTAGTGTCCCATACAGGTCATCCAATGCTACTTTGTAGCCAAAATTTAATTAAAATCCTCTTAAATAGTTATAATGTGATCAGGAACAGCAGTGACCATCTGCCCACTGGCTGAGACCTGAGAAGCTGAACAAGCCATTGACCAGTCTCTGCACCATATGAATAACAGACTATGCAAGTATGTGACCGAGGCCTGTTAGCCTGTAAATTTAGGTTTTGTAAAAGCTAACATATACGGTAGCCCTAGGACACATGACTTGTATATCTACCACATCAGGACGTGTCCAAAAGTCTTCATGCAGTGGTCTGACATTATCTAATTATAACTGGATTAAATGAGCAAACCTAATGATAATAATAACAACAAAAAAAAAGCTTTGTAGTTATATTGCATTAATATAACATGAGGGTTCAATAGACAGTAGTCAACTACTCTTGATAAAAAGAAACACCAGGGGGGAGACAGATCCACTTTATAGGAGAAGTTGGTAAAGCACTGTGAAGAATGGTATGAGGGTCATGATTTGTGATTTAAACAGTGATTGTAATGCAAAGAGTAAACGATGAAGAATGATTGTACTAATGGTATTATTGAATATAATGATTAATTATGTTAATGGTAGCTAAGAATAAGAACGATCGAAGGAAGTGGTATGTAGGATGGGTGCGGTCACTATTGGTAAAGAGTTGAAGCCAGAAAGGATTGCGACATAACAGACAGCCCTGGATTTGAGAGATTGCGACAGGGTTGCCGGAGCTGGCATTGTCAAAAGTGGTTTGGTAAAGGAAGTCAGAGGGGGAGGGTTGGGGAGCTGGCCAATACCAGATAAAAGGTGAGGTACCAGGCAAATTATTCGGACTCTTTGTTGACCATCAGTGGATCATCACCTAAGGAAGACCCCTCCTCGGCCATCATCAAGGGGGCTGGAATCAGCAAACTCTTCTTCAATTAGAACGAAGGAATCTGGGAGATTATTCACTGTTAAGAAGACTCAAGGCAAGAGGAGAAGGATTATTAATTTCCCCACTGCAGTGAAGGAATTGTTCTCTGACGATTTAACAAGTTCGCCAGGCCCAGAAAAAGGAACTGTGAGTTGGGTGAGGTCCTCCGGGGCTTTGTACAGAGTCAGGGGACTCACCCCTCTCAGGACCGGCCTGAAAAGAGGAAAGGTCAGCTAAGGCCAAGCTGCCAATCCCTCCAGCTCTCTCACCAAAATATGCACCCATCTCAGTGACCAGCTTCAGCATTCATTCAGGAATCAGTGAGTTACTCATTCCAGAACTATACTGATTGGGAGATAATTATACAATTTTTACTTTTTATATGATTATGCTGTATGCTTTGCCCTTGCCAGAACAATATTCAATAAAATTCATAAACTGTATCTAAGGACAAGTCGTGGACAGTTGTTCTGTTCCTCTCAGAAGGGTAAAATACTAGGTCAGAGTGTGTAATACATCATAAGGTTCTTAAAGGTTATTTCAGCCTCACTGATTAACAGACCCTTGGGGCTTACAGGGCCACTAAATAATTTCCTAGCACCATACCAAGTGCAAAGATCTTTAAGAGGAGAGCTGTCGTTAAACAGGTGTGACTAGTGATCATATCCGACCCACAGGGCTACTTGGTCGGGTGTGACATTAGTGGTAGTAGGGTAGGCAACTGGAAGTAAACAGTTAGTAGCTAGGCGAATCTCGCCACCAGCTTATAAAGCCGCAGAAACTGTAGGTTGGATGTAAACACTACAGCTGTGAGTTTGAACCCTTTAAACAGAGAGCTGGTCCAGACCTCCCGTACCGGGGTACATCTGGCGATCTAACAGGCTTCACGTGTTAAGTTTCCTGTCTATCAGCTCTCATGTGACTACACTATCCACTCAGAATCAACTGATGTAAATGCATGTGAACCAATTTTAACATATTATTATAGCTGTTTTAAAGACGCTTCTGGAAATATTTAATATGTTAATGCTGAATGTAAAACACCAGTATATAAATAGGCAGTTATAAATGTACATATAAAATAACAACATCTTATAAATCAAAAGAGTTAACTTGAACTGAAACACATGAATTATCGTAACCTTGAAGTTATAGTATAGTATGTTAATGTAAAGATAGAACATTGATTTTTGGTACACATCATCTTTAAGGTGTCTAGTATTGATATATGTATTTGCAATTATACTTTGTTCAGTGTGGTCACAGAGGGAGTGAACATGTTGATGGCAACAATAGTAACTGGTGGGATAACACAGTGTATCTAGGTGTACATATACTTTTACACAGACATGGTTTTAGTCTACCTTTTTATTCTGTCTACTCTGTTCTGTTTGTGAGTTTGACTTTGACTTAAGTTCTGGATATGTTGAATCTAGGTGACCACCCAGACAAGGTACACCCACTGACATAAGCATTCTGAGCCTTTACTCGTACTTAGTTGAAGCACCTTTGTCAGCGTTTACAGTTTTGAGTCATCTTTGAGGTGTGCTGCACACCTGGATTTGGCGTTCTTGATTGATTGCTCAGTAGGCTACCTCTAGGAAGAGTCCTGGTTGTTTAAATTTCTGCCATGTAATTACTATGGAGGCCATTGTACTCTTGGGAACACTCAATGTAGCAGCATGTTTTTGGTAGTCTCACCCAGATCTGTGCCTATAGACACAATCCTTTCTATTACTAATGACACATGATTTGGATATTTTCATGTCTGGGAAAAATTCAGGATTAAATGGGTTAATATGATAATGATAGAATTAGTGAAAGTAGTGGGGGAGAGAAGAGGGTGTGACAACTTGTGAATATATAGAGGTCTGAGCTACTATTATCTCCAAACAGGGGCAGTTATTGTGCAAACCTCAGCAATTCAGTTCTGTGCATAGTAATAAAAATAACAACAATAACAAGCAAAACATTTTAACAGCTGTCAATCAGATAAGATGATGCCACTTTCACTACTTTGGAAAATATTTTTCTTGGGCAAAAAAAGTAGCAGTTTGCCTAATTTTAGTGGTTAAGTTTGTATTTGTGTAAATCATCATGTTATTTTTTCCATCTCTTCCATTTGAGCACAGAGACCAGAGGAGGCTGAAGCACAGAAAAATCCTGTGCCAGCCAAGTCTCGTCGCCCCAGAAGAAGGCCCAGCAATAAAACAGCTGGGCATCAGTGTCCTATTTGTGGACTTAGATATGTGGATATAATGCAGCATCTCAAAGTCACAGAGAAGGTGAAAAACAAAGAAGAGCTCAGTCTTTTGAGCAAGTTGACTCACAGACAGTAAGTATTTTGGAACTATTACCATTCACACACACACACACACACACACACACACACAGAATGGGGACTTAAAACCTAATATTACAATGGTAAATCCATAATGAATGAATACAGGGACTTTTACCACATTTTGCTGTTTAGTAAGGCAATGTCCTATTCTCTGGATAATATGCCTTTTGTCATTGGTGTCATTTCTCCAGCTTTAGGGCAAACCTGGACTGTCCAGTTCGCTTATGCGACTCTAAACATATCAACAGACTTGACAAAGGTCCGTGGATTGAAGGTATGTATTCGACTGCTGTATTTATATTGATTTGCTGGTCATTCTGAACCAGAGAAGCAGTGAGTGGGTGCCACTGTCTCTTCTCTCTCACAGCTGGTTGTCTATACGAATGGCTAAGGAGAGACCTTCAAAATCAGAGCGCTCTGGATATGAGAGTAGTTCATCCTTTATGGTGTCACTTAACCCTTGACAAAAAACAGCTTGCAGAGGTTCATTATTCTGGCCACTCTCAATGGACAGAGTACAAAATTCAACAGAATAATTTGCAACACTGCGCATACCTTGGCGAAGAGAGAGTAACCTCTTGGAGGCATCCTGGCCACGAACAGGATGGTCGAAAACCCTCGTCATCTCAGTGGTAAAGGCAGTGTAGGTAGCTGAGACTGGAGACTGTTTCTCCCACGGCGCTGTAGCCCAGGCCAAGGCGTTTCCACGAAGAAGCCCAATCAGATAAGCAATTCTCAACTGCTCCATAGAGTATGTATGAGGCTGTTGAGTGAACACAAGATCACACTGCAAAAGGAAAGAACAACATAATCCAAAGTCACCTTCAAATCGGTCGGGAGAAGGAACCCATGGCTCCTTAATGGGTACAGGAGTTGGTGCTGCTCCATGGTGGGAGACAGCCTGGTGGACAGGGTCAGTGTCTGCAGGATTCTGCATGGCTGGATCGCACTGTCACATCTGAGCAAGGAACCTCAAAAAGCCCATTAAGAACCCATGGCTCTTTAATGGGTACAGGAGTTGGTGCTGCTGGGGTGGGAGCTGGTGGCTGAACCTCAGGACTCGGGCTGATTAATTTGGTCCCGAATCTCCATGACTTTGGTTGTGAGATCTCTGAGGCCCTCCCTAACCTCCCTCAGTGCCTGGGCGTGCTGGCCAAGCAAGATTCCATGGTGGGAGACAGCCTGGTGGACAGGGTCAGTGTCTGCAGGATTCTGCATGGCCGGATCGTACTGTCACGTCTGAGCAAGGAACCTCAAAAAGCAGAACAGCAGGACTGCAGGAAAAATTAAAGGAACTTGTGATGGAGCAGGACTGGGGGTGTGCAACCCCCTGCTTGCAGGCAGGCAGGCAAGCAGGAACTGAACAGAAGAAACAGGTCAGGTAATGATCTGATCGGCACTACTGCTAATGCAGATTCTTGAGCTAAGATGAGCCAAACTTCTCTCTACACAAACCGTGTACATGGAATGACAATCCGGCAGGGACTGAAGGCAGGAGCAGGGATTAAGCGAACCTGAGTGATGAGCTGATGGAAACCAGATGAGCTTGATTGCAGCAGCAAGGCAGGTGTGGAGTGGCAAACAGGCAGACCCAGCAGACAGACAGACAGACACTGACAGACAGGTCAAATAGCTGACCTCGTGACAGACAGTATATTTCTCAGCTGTTACAGTAATACTTACCATTTGTGTCTGCAACTTGCAAACAAATGTTTTCAGCCTGTGGAAGCTCCAAGCTCCAACACTCCAACCCACCCAACCAACCTCATCATCAGGTATGCAGATGATACCACGGTGGTTGGGCTCATCTCTGATGGGGATGAGACGGTATACAGGGCTGAGGTAGAGAAACTGTCCCTCTGGTACTCAGCTAACAACCTGACACTGAACGTCCAGAAAACTAAAGACCTCATTATGGACTTCAGAAAGGACAGACAAGACCACACCCCCCTCCTCATAAATGGAGAACGTGTGGAAACTGTGACCACCTTCAGGTTCCTGGGCACCCACATCTCAGCCAATCTCTCCTGGACTCACAACACCAAGGCCCTAGTGAAGAAGGCTCAGCAGCGGCTGCATTTCCTGTGTGTCCTCAGGAAAAACAATCTGGACAAAAAGCTGCTGCTGGCCCTCTACCACTCCTCTGTGGAGAGTGTACTAACATCTCCACCTCCACAGCTGAGGACAGGAAGGCTGTGCAGAGGGTCATCAACACTGCCCAGAAAATCATTGGCTGCCCTCTGCCCTCCCTGGATGACATATCCAGAACCTGCTGCCTCAGGAAAACCAGGGCCATCACAGGAGACCCCTCACACCCCGCTCACCACCTGTTTGACAGCTTCTTCCCCTGGGCCATTCGGACCATAAACAAACACTGACCATACCCCCCACCTCACCAACACCACACCTCACACACACACACACACGTGTACACACAGAGCCAAGGACACTATCCATCACCCGCACCTTAAAGTGTCCTAGACTCTTTGCACAATCGTGTGCTGTTGTGTGTATGTAGATTCTATTTAAAAGTGACATTGTAAATTTTTGTAATTTTGTAATTCTTGTATTTTTTTGTAATCTCTTGTATTATATTGTATTCATCTTGTATATTGTGTACATTTTCGTGTTTCTATTTGTATTTAAATCTCTTCTATAGTGCATAGTCTGTCTTCGTGGAGCACCCACAATTTCATTGTACTTAACTGTACAATGACAATAAAGCCTATTCTATTCTATTTCCACCGATATAAGAAAAAAACTGCTCACATTAAGTCAAAGAGATAGTAAGTCATAATCATGAGATGATATGTTGAAATTGAGATAATAATTTGGAAAAGTCTGCATGCACTCCAGTGGCGCACCTAGCTGTCCTCGCCATGCCAACAATATGTTATCCTAAATAAGGTAACCATGAAACTGACCAGATGTTTCCAGTTGCTGTTCAATGAAGATTGCCACATCATTTTTATTCTGTCTACACAAGAGCTGCTTCTCTTTTCAAGGGTGTGTTTGCTCCATATAATCCAGTGTGAATCAGCAAGCAAATTAAGTATTTCATCTGTTGTAAAGCCCTTTTTAAATAGTCTTCAATGTGCTCACAATCCATTTCGTTGTCAAGTTGAATAGGAGAACTCATGCCAAAGAACTGCTACTTTGAGTGTTGTGTGAAAATATGTTATAATTTTGACATTATCCCATAATTTATCTCATAATTATGACTTTTTATCCCAGAATTTCATTTTATGACATAATTTCAATTTATTATGTCATAATTACATTTTTTTTATCTCGTAATTTCGACATTATCTCATAATTTCAACTTCTCATAATTTCAACACTATCTCATAATTTTGATTTATCTCATAATCATGACTTTTTATCTCATAACTCCATCTAATTATTTAATAATGTCAAAATCTCGAGATAATAAATTGAAATTATGACATAATGTCGAAATTGTGAGATTAAAAAAAATATTATGGGATAATGTCGAAACTATGAAATAATAAGATGGAGTTATGAGATAAAAAGTCATGATTATGAGATAAATCAAAATTATGAGATAGTGTTGAAATTATGAGAAGTTGAAATTATGAGATAATGTTGAATTTCAACATTATCCCGTAATCATTTTTTTTAAATCTCACAATTTCGACATTATGTCATAATTTCAATTTATTATCTCGAGATTTTGACATTATCTCATAATTATGATTTATCTCATAATTCGGATTTATCTCACAATTATGACTTTTTATCTCATAATTGCAATTTATCATCACATAATTTCAATTCATGTCATAAATTCAATTTATGTCATAATTATGACTTCTGATCTCATAATTCCATCTTATTCTCTTGTAATTTTGACATTATCCTATAATTATGATGTTTTTAATCTTCCAATTTCAACATTATCTCATAATTTAAGTTTTATTATCTCGTAATTTCGACATTGTCTCATAATTTTCACTTATCTCATAATTCCAACTTATTATCTTGTAATTTTGAACATTATATCTTAATGGTAATTTTTTAATCTTGCAATTTCAACATTATCTCATAATTTCAATTTATTATCTTGTAATTTTGACATTATCTCATAATTATGATTTTTGTTATCCCACAATTTCGACACTATCTCATAATTTCAATTTATTATCTCGTAATTTTGACACTGTCTCATAATTTTGACTTATCTCATAATTCAGACTTATTATCTCACAATTATGACTTTTTATCTCATAATTTTGACTATTTACCTCATGATTTTGACTAGACATAGGCATTTTTTTTTCTTATACTGGCGGGAATTGTGCTTCCATATCAGCCTGAGGTGCTCTGGTATGGTGAGAAAGCTGCCAGTCAGAGGTAGTTCTAATCGTGCCTGTTGTCTTTCGGTGTTCTGTGTAGAAAAGGTAACAGAAAGGTTTGTGTCATCAGAGTTTTTACCTCCTATCCTCTTGTCCTCCTCTGAAGAAACTCTGGGCCATGTCCTTCTTCAATAGGTCCTCTGGGATGTCCTCTGCTTCACAAATGGACTTTAAGTTACAGGACAGTCAGGTTTTTGTGGGCTGCCTTCATGCACTGCCTCTGATGGAGTATAGTCATCACCAGTGCTTTCAATGCAGCTTGTACAGGCCTCTGATCCCTCAGATACTTTGAAAAACCATTCAAAATATTTTCTGGTAAGCTGAAAATGAAACATACAAGAGGCTTATAGTTAAAAAAGACATGAACCAAGTGTGAAAATCTTAAATCTCTGGGTCTCTGAGACCCTCTTAGAACCTTGGCAACCTAACATGACAATGAACCCTGTGTGTTAGACAGGGTTAGAGTTGTGTGGTTTTGCAAGAGCTACAAGGTTAATAGGTAGACGTGGTGGTTAATTCCACTGACTGTTTTATTTACAGTTGGATTCATTTTAAATTAATGCTACCTTGTTATGTTTCAGAATGCATATTTGCAAGTATACTGTCAGTACTGTCAGAGAGATATAGATAGATATAGATATAGATAGATACAGATAGATTGGCAGTAGAGAGAGACATGGGGGAAGGAGCAATCTCACTGTAGCTGCAGTGAATTCTAATCACCTGTGAGGACACCTGCATTGCAACTGGCCAGTAACAATAACAGGATGGAATATTCTATTAAACTACTGTCATATGAAATGAGCTAAAAACAAATAACTATTAAACATGTAAACTGCAACCATGTCTTTGCTGATGTAAGTTGCAACATTATCTTCTTCCATCATTGTTGCTGCAGGCAAAAGCCTCTTGCAGCATCTGAGTCTGGGGTTTGTTTTGAGCACTTAACTTTTGTGGAACTAATCTATGGATTCTCTCCATACTGTTTGACTGACTGATACTATTTGACTATTACTTAAGTGGTAAACGAGGCTAATGTGTACAAGAATAGTGTAATGTGATTATGATATCACAACTGAAAATCAGATGGCCAAATAATGAGCCAGCATTATTACCTGTGTTTGGTATTTTTCGTATTCCGTGCGCCTGAACAAGCAATTAAAATAACGCCCCCTCAGTTGATGTAAGTGTGTCCTCATTCCTGTGAGTCGGCCACTCTGTCTGCAGGACATCAAAGACAAAAAAGTGAATCTACCTGATGTAACATTTGACCATCAAATACATTATTTTCACAATTTTGATGAAGAGCCACACCACACTTAACATTGTTATAGACTAGCAAATAAGATTTTTGGTAAAAGACTATGATAATGATGAATAGCTGACTTAAATCAAATTCATGAAGTTTCAATAAGGCCTAACAATAAGACTGGGAATAGTAAATCATTGTTCCTTACTTAAGACATTTACATTCACTTCAACTATTACAGTAACTGAACATTAGATGCAGAAAGAGCTGTAGCAGGTTTAAACGCCCTCCTGATGCTGGCACTCCTTTCACAACCCTGAATATTAGCATAACTTTCAGCCTTCTGCCTGAGTCCAGCCCAATACATGTGAGTGGCAGATTAATCAAGCAAATATATGTGTCAAAAAGGCAGTCTACTGCCTAAAAATGCTGTAATGGCATCTAAAAATCAAAGTTTGTTGACAATATTGTTCAACACTCTACAGTGACAAAGTAACGTTAGCATTAGCGAACCACGCAGTGCTAATAACCATGTCATATCGAATCATGAAAAAACGACTGAGGTGGCTGCAAAAACATGGTGCTAACAAAGTTATTAATTAAAATCAGTTCGTTTTATGTACTTTCTTAGTTTCCATCACTTTCTACTCCAGCGGTCATCCTCACTCATCCATCTCTGGTCGTCTTCTCCTCCGTGCTGTTGCTAAAGACAGAGTTGGGGGATGGGGATGGTAGTCATGGGGACCACTGGAGTCTGGAAAGGTGTGTCCCTCCCTCACCTCTGACTGCGAGGCAGCGCGGCTAATTGAACGTCAACGTTTGGAATACATTTTCAGTGTTTTTGGTGGTGATTAATGGTTTTGTCTTAATTTAAGAGTAGTTAACACAGACCGGTCAAATTTGACCGGGAATACTAAAGTAAGGGGCGGGGGGTGAACACAACAGGAGGGTTAATGGTCTCCAGGATTGGACATCATGTTACTTAGGCCTCAAAGGCCTTGCTTAGATTTATGGAGGCAAAAATCTGATTCCTCCCTGAAGAAGGATGTGGAGGAACTATCCAGATCTTGTAGAGATCCATCTGGAGGACAACCACCATATTCCACCAGCGATGGTGAAAGGCCATGTGACCAGAATGAGAGTGTGCAGCCCTTGGAGAAGATCCAGGCTGTAGACCAGAAAGAGGAACTTTGCAGAACCTCCCTAGAAACAGATCCAAACGAGCCATTGGCTCAGTGTTGTATATGTAATGAATACATCAAGCAGTGCAGACAAAAGATGATGCCAGCAAGGTCACAAAACAGAGCCAAAACAACAGGGCCAGAGCACTGTACTTAATGTACATATTAAAGACATGGGCTGCAAATAGTCAAACGTTTTCCATCGAGGTCAAGGAAAGATGTGAGGCCAGACTGATAAGGAATTAGGAAAAGAGAACCACAGTATTTAGAGAATCCAACTGCATTTACACTAGGCTTTTTTTTTTAAAACAACTTTATCTATAACACATGGAAGACGCAGAGTGACTAACTCAGTGCTGTCAGCCACAATTCAATAAGGTTTCCTCTCCAATACTAGTAATATAATGACATGAAAGTTGAGCCATTAAAATAACGATAAAAAGGAATTGTGTGACGGGTCCTGAGTAAATTATATTCAGACAGAAATGTATAGTTTCCTGTTATGGGCACTTTGACCCTTTTTATACATTTGTTAACTAAAGAAAATAAATATTTTTTAGAGGGGGAAGGATTTTCAGAAGTTTTGGATTGTGTCACAAATGTTGTGTTTACATGTTTGTGGATCTGGGCAAAGTAACTACGATGGGGCGTTGCCTTAAACACTGCTGCTGGAAGGAATTGTGGGACGGCATTCTCTCCTTTCCTTTA
Organism: Lates calcarifer; assembly: GCF_001640805.2. NCBI lineage: Eukaryota > Metazoa > Chordata > Actinopteri > Centropomidae > Lates > Lates calcarifer. The sequence goes on along the minus strand of NW_026117313.1, from coordinate 4,519 downwards.
GTGAAGGAAGGTCCAGTGTGTCCTATGCTAAAGGAGATGAGTTAGGAAGCAGGCTCCTTTCCTTAACATTTAGAGTCAACTAGACATTTAGAATATGCTCAAAGACAGCACACCTAACCATTGTCAATTGAAAAAATAACTCATCACTATCATATCACTCTGCCTGTAACTTATTTACTGAGACTGTGTGGTTACCTATTGTAACCCCCTTCAAAAGCCAGTGTTGTCACAGAACAAAAAAAACAAGTGATACGTAAGGACTTCATATTATATTATTTGTTTATTTTAACAGCCTATTGCATAGGTTTTTGATTTCACTAATTTGTTTTTTTGTTGCTCTCAAAACTTTTCCTACATAGGCTGAATATCCATTTGTAGGCCTACACTGGAATCATCTTTTAATCAACAAATCTGTGATAACCCTGATCTTAAAACAAAAAACAGAAAAAAACAGAATGGTTGATTAGTAAAAGCCTCTAAAAATGTCTTGAAAAAATGTCTTGAAATGATATTCCTGTTCAGCTTTGACCTCACTGGACGCATCTCTCCTCTCTCTCAGCTGGCATGGTGAGTCTGTGACAGTGTGTACACAGCAACATCTAGGTTGGACCGCAGCGCAAGCCTGTTGGTCCAAAGAATAAAAATGAAGAACCATGAAGAACCTTTTGTACCTCACACAAACAGTGAGCTCTGTGAATAAAGGCAAAGTAGCTGTAAATGCATCTCAAGGTGAAGCGTGTGGCATAGCTCGTACAACACATTTCAACTTCCTCCTCTCACAAATGACTGCTCTGAAGACATCAGCAAGATATGACTGCCAGTGCTTTGCATAGGTCATGTAAACAAGATGTTTTCTTTATCATTTATGCAGAGTATTATTATTGCCCTTGAATATTTAAACAATGTTGAATGACAGTAGCCACAGTTATAATCATGATTACTGTAACAGTAAAAAACACAATCCAAACTATGTTTTTAAGACCAGTTTTTATTTTTTAAATTCTCAGAGACTTGGTGAGAGAGTCTGACTGGAGATCTCTGGTTTATGGACACTGTGAATCTCAAGTGAAACTCTGGTAACAGCAAACCTGATCTTGCTTCATTGTGACTCTGAGAGGTTCTCTGCTCTCACACTCTGTCTGTCCTGTCTCTCTCCCAAACATCATTTGATCTTTGCATTTGGCAATAATCATTTATAGATTAATATATTTATCAAGTTTGGCATAAACAGTGAAAAATCTATAATTGGACAAAACCTGATCTGATTACTAATTGAAACTTAAGGAGATCCATATTTTTCACAGAACTGATTTGGACATTGAGTTTAAAACATCATTCATTCCAAAGGCTAAAAACAATTTGTTTGAAATAAAATATATGTGTGTGTGTGTGTTTGCGTTTATATATATATCTATATATCTTGTTATATGTAGATACAAAATTTGGCATATTGTATAAAGATCAACTAAAAAAACTGAAAAATTACTGTTGGGATACAGAGCTTTCTTTATTATATTTGAAATAAAAAATGATAGCAGAAGAGCACTGTATGTAGACCTCAGTCTGTTCCTGTCTACTCATTTTGGCCTGCTGCTCAGAGGTTTGTACTCAGGTTTGTGTTGAGTGTTTGTTGTTGTTTAACCTGTTGACATTGAAATAAAAAGGAGGATCTGGATTTATTTGGAGCAGCTGCTGGTCCTGGTCTACAGACTCAATGTTCCTGACTGTGACTGAATCAACACGTGGCTGACTCCTGTTACCAGAGGCACTCGTCTCACACCACACTACCACACCTGTGTTATTGATTCTGAATATTAACTGTCACATATAAGAGATAGCTAACTTTCAGTCAAAGCATTCAATTATTTTCTGCTGGTGAGTCTAAAAACAGTGGAGGATCAGTAACTGACTGTAACTGACTGTGGTTGTCTATTTAAATTGTGTATTGATCCCTGGTGTGAATTTTAATATTTTCTTCCTCTTAATATTAGCATAAACCATTAACCATAAACTAATGTGTTTACATTGAATAGATTATCCACTGATTTGAAAGGGCTTCTTTAGAAAAAAATTGTTCCTACACAATAAATACTATCTCTCAATTTCCTACATAATTTGAAAAAAATAAAAAACCCATTGCAACTGAAATCCCATACTCAAGTTGTAAGTGTATCAAAGTCATTTCTATACAGAGCTTTATCTATCTCAGAGGCCATATTGATTGTGATCAGCCATTTTCAGGACAATTTAATCAAAAGTTATTCTATTGTTCCCTAATCTGTATTGAGATGGTGATTTGTTACTGAATAGCCTCAAACTGATAGTTTGATCTAAGACGCTGTTAAACATTTATAGTCAGTCTCTACAGAAAGCCTTGAAACACAATCCCTAATAGCACTGTTAGTGTCTGGTTTGTGTAAATATATATACAAGAGTGATAACTGTGGTTTTGGAGAACAACAACGATGCCAAGGAAGAGTAAAAGGTCTCAGGCTACAAAGCTACAGTGGCAGCAGCAGAGGGAGTCTCAGTGTGCAGCACCATGTGAACAAGCAGAAGGTCCTGGTCCTCAGAGCAGAGACTTGATGAGAGAGTCTGTGGTGTCTCTTGCTGAAGCTGTGAACCAGGCAGGTCAACGTGATGCAGTGTGTGTACCACAGGTATCGTACGCTGACGTTGTGAAGAGAGGACGTCACAGTGAAACTCTGTGTGTAGCAGAGTCTGTTCAGATGCACCAGGTGAAGCACAGAGGTGAACACCATGTTTCAAGAAAACCATCTTATGCTGACATGGTACAGACACAGCGTCAGAGAGATGCTTCATGTGTAGCAGGACCTCCTCATACAGACAGTGTGAACGTGGGAGATCAGCCTGGTGAACAACGTGTCAGAGCGTCCTGCAGCCAGGCTTCTATTAAATACAGCAGATACAGAAACCAGCAGTGTACCTGTAACTCTCTCACCTTTCTAGCATTCCTTCATGAGAGTGAAAACATCACCAGCACAGACCTTGACTGTGTTTTGGATAAAGGTAATGTGTTGTATAAACAGGTAAGACAGATGTTTCCTCAGCACGCTCACCTCACCACTGATGAGCTCCCAGATTTAGTCCCAGCACGCAGACACGTGGTTCATGCTGACAAAACACTACTTTCCCGGTACGGCACATTAGGAGATCCTTTACCTGGAGCTGTGGACAGTTTTCTGGACCTGGAGGCTGGACTGAGCTGTCTGCTGTCAGATGTGCAGTATGCCTTGCTGTTGATGACAGGGTTGTGTATGGCAGTGTTCAGAACCAGATCAGGCAGGTACGGTTTCTTTGAGCCACACCCCAGAGGAGAGGATGGTTTGCCGTCACTGTTTGCTGGTAAAGCTGTCATGGTGACATTCACACGTCTCAGTGACATGATTGACAGGATCAGAATGTGTCACAAGAGCTTTGGTACACAGTCCACCTGTAACTATGAGCTGAAGCCTGTGGAGTTTGACAGTGAGAACACAGCCAATCAGAGTGAAGCCATCCCAGACACTCAGACTACAACTCCCAGTCCTGTTGTGGTTGATGCTCCAAAGACAAACACTGTGGTCACTGACCTCTCTGATGACATGTCACATGAAGCAGCGATCTTATGTCACTCAGCGTCACGCACATGATCAATCTTTCAGGATAAGACACAGACAACTGATGAAACTAATAATGAGAGACAGATATAACAACAATCTTACATTTAAAATTCTGCACAACATGAGATGTGCCATGAAAATAAAGAGGAAATACAGACGGATAAACAGACAAACCCCAGAAAGTGACCACAGTTTGATCAAAGAGGCCATATCTGTTTTCAGATCACATATAAATGCCGGCCCCACTTACGTCTGCACTGTCTGTCATAAAGCTTCATTTGAGAACCAGGTGAAACTCAAAGGTCAAAGGTCAGATTATGTCAAAAATGCAGAAGTGGCTGCTGAATGTCTGACAGGAAAATATGTTCATGTTTGTGATGACGGCTGCAGAAATGAACAGTGTAAAGTTCCTGATGAGAGAAAGGATGAATGGATCTGTCACACCTGTCATGATCATCTTAAAAAGGAGCCATGCCCTCTCTGGCTGTAGCCAACAACATGGAGCTGGTTGATATTCCACCTGAGCTGTGTGACCTCAACATTTTGGAGAGACATCTGATCGCCAAGTGTTTTCCATTTGCTAAGATCATCCCACTTCCCAAAGACAGACAGAGCAATACGTGGTAATGTGGTGTGTGTCCCATCTGAGGTGCAGAAACAGTTGAAGCGTTACCCAGACTGAGAAGTGAGTCTCAAGTCCTGAGAGTCAAACTGAAGAGAACAAACTGTGTTACAGAGGTCATCAGCTGTTCCAGACTGTCACCTGGTCTAAACTGCTACAGGCCCTGAATAAACTCAAACACATTCACCCATATGAGGACATAAGTATCAGAGATGAGGCTGAGCTGTGTGACCCCACACTCCCTGATGATGAGAGATGATGATGATGATGATGA